>NW_019174474.1:4631089-4658589 GCF_002260705.1 Seriola dumerili | reverse complement strand
TGTGGACCTCTAAAGTCTACCGCACTCTGGAATAAGACACCTTGTTTGCTTTCTCTGCCTTCACTTCTCACTATTCCATCCTCTTTTTTTTGTTTCTTCTCCCCATCTCTCCCTAACTATTCTTCCTCAGCCTGGTGTGAAAATCCCCCTTTTATGCCACTGTGTCACCCAAACTATATCTAAAATTGTCAATAAGAGGTGCATTAATGAGAATACCAGCACTCTGTTTAAGGAAGCAACAGCCATGACACCAAGTATAACAGCAGAGTCTGTGTGTGACCATCTTAGTCAGTTTAACTCTAAAATTCTCAGCGCTATTGCATCTGTCGAGGTTAAAATGATCTCTGGTAAACATAAAGCACGATGGAGAAATGTCACAGCAGTAGCAAATTAAAACAGAAGGTGCAGGAAGGCTTTTTAAAGAGCGACTCTGTATCTGTAACTCTGTTATGCAGGGCTAGACAATCTTATTTCTTTAACATCGTTAATGGGAATATTAACAACACTTGCACTGTATTTGCCAATGTGGATACATTAACAAATCCCTCAACACAGTTACCTCAAGAGTTTATATTGGCTAAAAAAGTGTAATGAGTTTGCTTCTTTTTTTCCATCAGATAATTACATTACATTAAAATCATTACAACATGACAAGATTACAACATTAAACAACACAAGGTCTTAGTTCCACTCAGTCGAATAACGGCTTAACGAAATCTATACCAACACAAAAAATATAGTCTTTATGTCTATGTTTTAAAAGTGTTTTTAGCATCCGAACTTTCACAAATTGTGAGTGGCTCCCTTTTTTCAGGCACTTTCCTAGCATCACTAAAGATTACAGTTATCAAACCCCCCCTGAGAAAGGGAAACCTAGACACCTCTGCACTTAGTAATTACAGGCCTATCTCAAACCTCCCATTCATAGGCAAGGTTATTGAGAAAGTCATTTTTAAACAAATCAGTAACTACTGGACCATAATTGGCTACTATGACAACTTCCAATCAGGTTTTCGTCAACATCACAGTTCTGAAACCACCCTAAATGACATTCGTCTAAATACAGACACAGGTAAAATAACTGTCCTGGTATTGCTAGACCTTTCCGCATCTTTTGATACTGTTGACATTAAATACTGCCAGACAAATTACAAAACGGCGCTGGACTCTCAGGAACAGTCCTCACATGGTTCAGGACCTACTTAGGGGTTGTTTTATCTCTATCGGCACTCATGAATTAGTGAAAACCACTATGCCATATGGAGTTCCACAAGGATCCGTTCTTGTGCCCCCTCTGCTCAACCTGTATATGCTCCCTCTTAAACATATCTTCCAAGAGAACAAGGTGGCTTATCATAGCTATGCAGATGACACGCAGATTTATTTAGCTAGCTCACCAAATGATTTCAGTCCTACTCTTTGTGTTTGTGCCTTGAAAAGGTGAATGGCTGGATGCAACAAACCTTCAATTGTTTCAACCCAAGATTCAGAGAAACTTATTCATGCCTATATATCCTCCAGAGTTGACTATTGCAATGCTCTCCTCACTGGTTTACCAAATAAGACCATTAGACACCTACAGCTTATTGAGAATCCTGCTGGGGTCCTAACTAAAACCAAGAAAAAAGAGCATATTACTCCAATTATCAGGTCTTTGCACTGGCTTCCAGTTTGATACAGAATTGAATTCAAACTTTTACTCATTGTCTACAAGGCACTAAATGGTCTGCGTCCTAAAAATGTTTCTGAAATGCTTGATATAAATAAGCCTAATTGGATCTGCAGGAGCTGGTCAGTTAGTGGTACCTATGCTGCCCACAACTGGAACCATCTCCCAATGGATATCAAATCTGTCCAAACGTAACTTGCTTCTTCTTGCTGTCTTCATTTAATCTTGCACTTGAATTAGATATTACCTGTTTTATAATGTGTGTTTTTATACTGTTTTCTTACGATGCTTTTTACTTCTAGCTTTTTATGCTTCTATTATTTCTGTGAAGCACATTGAATAACCTCTGACCTCACATCCATAAACAAACATGTTTTCTGCCTTCCTCCCATCGCAGGCCTTTGCACATTCTGGTGTGTAATGCAGCAGTGTGCACTCAACCCTGGAGCCTGACGGAGGACGGCCTGGAGTCCACCTTCCAGATCTGCCATCTAGGTCACTTCCTCCTTGTCCAGTGCCTACAGGATGTGCTGCGTCGCTCGGCCCCTGCCCGTGTTGTGGTTGTGTCTTCAGAGTCTCACAGGTAAAGACAATAAACTAGGCAGCTTGACTAGTTTGGTATCAATATGTCTACATGGTCTCAAGAGAGGAATAGAAAAATTAGGCTTTACTTTAGATAGGATTTACCTATCTCAGTAAGTAATAAGCATGACCTGTGCATTTTTAAGACAGAATACTTATCATCCCAATTAATTCTTAATAAGAAGGTGTTTCTTTTTCCAGTTTATCACATGTATATACAGTATTTCCGCAAATTTGAGATAAACTGCCCCTGGAAACTATAAACATACATGAAATAAACTAGGTTAAAGTCATTTAAGACAACAAGCTCTAAATGTGTTTGTGAGTTTGACTGACTAAGTAGGAAAAATAGCAAAATGTAATCGCATCAATAACAAAATTTCTAATGTGTGATTAATAGCTACAAAAATAAAATTGACTTGACACCATTCCAAATATTCCAAATATTATAGCACACACCACTCTGACATCTTCAGTTTTCTAGAAAATATAGTTTCATATTAGCACTGCTTTGCTTGACAGTCAATAGGTGATGAGATAACAGGTTAACATTTTGATGACACCTTGTGCTAATTTACCTTCCAACACTGTGGGGACATAATTGCTCCTGAAACAACTTTTCAACTCCAGTCATGCTGTTACAGCCGCTACATTGGCTAGTTTTCACCACAAACTGATAGATCAGACTTAATGCGTATTGTCAAACATGACAGCCTCACTCACTGAAAACTCATTTCCCTCCGCACGCTGTCACTATGAATTAAACGTATCATCAACATGATGGATGGACTTATCAGCTAAAATTTACTTTGATCAAGTATCTGCTCCTTTCTGTGTGACCCCCTGACTCAGCCCCTTTCTTCCTTCTTTTCCCTCTCTCTGCCATCTCTTGTTTTTCGAGTCTGTCTTTTTTGTCAAGCAACTCTGCTCCATAGGCTTCTGTTTTTCCTGTCATACAGTAGACAAGCATGATGTCTTGCAGGGATCTGTGAGCCCAGCCCCTGAGCCATGTGTTTCAGAGTCAGTATGTGTGAGTGTGTGTGTGTGCAACATTGATCCTGGCTTCACTCAGTCAGACAGCCAAGCAGAGTGATTGATTGGAGCTCTGCAGAGTGACCTGAGACAAGGAGAACATACGCAGAGTTATTCTAGCAGATCAAACAGCAGCACTATTACAGGGGCCCTCATATGAGTTATGTTATACAGACTGCCATGCATGAGAGGACAGGAGCAGCGGAGGGGATGGTTTAACGCCCAGATTCACTTCGGGTCATACTGCTGTTACACGCTGTAGGAGGAAGAGAGAGTGAAGGGAAATCTTATTGAAAGAAAGTATGTCATGATGTAAGTATTGACAGAGTTTGATTGATGCAAGACTTTCTTACACAGTAAGAACAGTGTGTTCACACAAGTTTTGGTGGTGTAAAAACTGTCAGGCTGCTATTGAAACAGGCAAAATGTGTAAAATTTATACACATTGGAAAGCCAGAAATGGTCAGGTATTTTCTTCTCTCTTTGCCCTGCAGCTCCCTCTCTCCTTTTCTGCCTCCCCGACACATATATTCACCTTTCCTTCTCTCCTCTGCAAGCAGCAATGGCTTTAACCCCTTCAAAGAGGGCTTAAGCAGGACCAGAGAGAGTCAGTTACACACTGACACAGACTAGAGGGAGAAGAAGAAGGAGCGAAAATAGACAATATCTCATATTACATCTTCCATTCTGTCCACCTCATTCCAGACCTATATTACATCTTTTGAAGTTGCTCCCTTTTGTGTTTGTGTTATTTTCAGTTTCCGCTGATTTCCCCGTTTATTCACTTAGCCTCCCCTCACAAGCGTGTGTGACCCCTGACCTGGCAGCATATTGTATTCCCTAAGCCCCTTGTCCGCTGGTAAAGTATTGACCTATAAGGGACAGGGGTGGGAGAGATGGACACGCCGGTAATGGCTGGACACTTTATCAGTTTCCACCATAGGGGCTTACTGTGGAATTGGCCCAGTACAGGTTTATTTTGCCCTAGTACTGCATCAGATCTGGTCTGATCTGATCCTTAATGTAATTACCTCTGATAGATCTAAGCTACAACTTTGGCTCCATACTTTTATGTACAGACAA
The DNA here is from genome assembly GCF_002260705.1 of Seriola dumerili. Taxonomy (NCBI): domain Eukaryota; kingdom Metazoa; phylum Chordata; class Actinopteri; order Carangiformes; family Carangidae; genus Seriola; species Seriola dumerili. Next base: position 4,654,223 of record NW_019174474.1, on the reverse strand, counting down.
GATATTTTTGTTAACTAAAATCTTTATATATCATTATGCAAAATTGTGTGGACCATCTGGCAGGGTAATCCATTGATTGTAATGTCACTGTAAAACCTCCTTCAAATGTAACTTTAGTATAACATGTGAACATATTTGGAAAAAAAAAAAAATCCCATTTGGTGCTGTGGCAATTGATTTATCAACCTCTACTTGCTAAAGTAGTTATGAAGTTGCAGCACATGAAATGAAAAGCCTGCAGATGTTGTAATTTAGCCAAGCAAGGATGTTGCGGAAGGCGACAGTAAACAAGAGGCAGCGAGCTTGTAAAATCACAACAAGGAAACCAGGTGACATTTTGATTGGTTGTTTTCTAATGACTGGATTAATATGTAGGATGTGTTCCGCCGGTTTGGAGCCTATCGCTCTCTCTCTCTCTCTCTCACACACACACACACACACACACACACACATATACACACCTGCACACAACACACACACACAGGGAGTGTAGTTTTCGTGTCCGTGTATTGTGATGTTATTGTGTGACTGCATAATAACACAACGAGTAGTGTAATGTTTAAGGGGCCTTGTCAAACATCTGGAGTTTAACAGCTCTGTCGGAGGCAATTAAAGAACATCATGTCATGTCTTTGATTTGTATGCAGCCAGCAACACACATCTGCTGGTAGAAAGCCTACACACAGGCAGACACACACAGACACACACTCACACTCTAAATACTCTTGATGTGGACTATGTTTCAGGTTCACAGACCTGTTAGACTCAAGTGGCAAGGTGGACTTAGCCCTGCTGTCTCCCCCAAAGAAGGAGTACTGGTCCATGCTGGCTTACAATCGGGCCAAACTCTGCAACATCCTCTTCAGCAACGAGCTCCACCGCCGCTTCTCATCTCAAGGTGTCACCTCCAACGCAGTGCATCCTGGGAACATGATGTACACCTCAATTCACCGGAGCTGGTGGCTGATGACCTTTCTCTTCACGCTGGCCAGACCTTTCACCAAGTCTATGGTAAGGGAAAAAACAAGTTTGAAAAAGTGTTATAGAACCTTGTGAGTGCACAACCTGTAGCATGACCGATATAGCAGCATGATATATTTTTCTACATGGGAAACAAGTCAGTGAATTCACCTCTCTATATTACAATCTTTTTTTTTTTCTGACTCTGTGTCCCTTACTCTGCCTATATATTTGTCTTGGCACACTCCTGGGAGAGAGGGGAGGAAAAGGATGGAGAGGGGTTGATCCGTTGAGTGCTGAGAGCTCAGGGAGAGTCTGGGTTTCAAAGATAGAGAGATACTCTGTGGTTTGTTTTCCTCTTCCTCTTGTCACTGTTTATTTAACTCTGAGAGCGCGTTCCCCTATCCTTTCACCAGGGTAGGCGATATTCCAGATCCTGTGTACTGCGATTATTAGGTTACAGTAAATGCACTGCGCAAACTCAGGTCTCTTATCCCGTGCAGTCATGTACTCTAGAGTACTAAGATAATAAGCTCTGTCAAATATGTTTTTACCATATACCTCTTTCCCACCAGGAAACCTGTTACCAGATATCTTCAGATGCACTATCTTAAATTCTGTGTTATATTAGCAGGCTGACTCAACCTCGTTTTGCAAAGACCTGTCTGAGAGCAGATATACAGTAAAAGTATTTTGTCCTCATGGGCTGTCTTTGAGAGAGACAAAGAGAGGAGACCAGGTGCTGTGCTGTTGAAAAGTTTAGTCTTGATGCAGCAAAAAAATCAAATCTGCTCAGAGAACTGACACTTGGTCGTGATGGTGCCGGTTCCTTTTGTGTTTTTGGGTCAAGAGGTCCTTGATGGATTTCCCTCGGTTCACTAATCGCAGGTAAGGGTTTTTGGACAAGAAATGTCAGTCACTAATGGGGAAGGAGCTGAAGATGGTGAATGAGGTACAGCTATGTCAGATACATGTAGCTGGGCTCACCTCTACAGCGCTAGCGCTGGCTCTGGATCCAAACTACTGCATAGAGCCTGCCGGCCATAGAGCCCCCCCCCCCCCGGTAGAGCAGCATTGGTTTGGAGTTTCCCTCACACTTTGAGAACGATACCTCTGTGCGTCTGTGTTTCATAGAGAGGAAAGCCATGACTGTCTTTTATGTCTATACACTGAACAGTACTTGTGGTCACGAGCAGGGCCTCGGGACTCTGCAGTCGTGTTGGAGGACTTCAGTGCTCACATGGGCAGCGTTGGAGAAACCTCTGTAGACGGGTGATTGGGATGAACAGCCTGCCTGATCTGAGCCTGAGTGGTATTTTATTATTCCACTTCAGTGCCAGTTACACACTGTTCTTGATGAACATCATGTTTGAGTGTAACCTAGTTCATTAGCGGAATTGTATCATCTGATTGCGGCAGTATGTCTTGCTAAAGCTGCTCTCAGCAGAGAGGGGAGCTGTTAACCATAACATGGGATATTGTTGGTTGGTGGGAGGAACACTTCAAGGAACTCAAACCCAACACCCTCTTTAGAGAACACAGAGCCTTTCCCATCTCGCTGGTGGAGTGAAGTGGATGGTTACTGCTCAGCTCAGTTAGAAAGGAAGGGTATAACTGATTCATTGGAGGTTGTCTATTCTGGTAACATGTTTTTGATAGACTTACAGAAGGCTTATAAACATGTCTTGTGGGGGTTACAGTGGGAATATGGGGTGCCAAGGCCATTGCTATGTTGTGGGTAGAATTTCTAGGTTGAGCTGAGGAGTGGAGTGCGCCATCTCTGGTGATTCACAATTGCATCTCTTTTTGTTTTCTGCTGGTTGAGTCATTTCTGTTGTCTTCATTAGTCTGTGACCTCCAGTGCACACTGGCGAATTTTCACCCAAATGTGGATATGAATCAACTGAAGTTAATGAAGCATTTAAATTCCATACAGAAGTTCCGGTATACAGTGTTTGCATTATAGAGTAATGTCCAGTGCATTTATGTATCGCTGTCTATGACATCTGATGATATCATAAGATATTAGCAGAATTATTGTTTAAGTTTCCTCTCAAGGTATCGCACTGTGGCAATTACTTCTACAATACAGCTCAGAGTGGCAACTTAGGTTGGTGCGAGGACACATCTGCATGTCGGTGAACAGTAAATGACTACATGAACTGTATGTATGTGCGAGAGAGTGTCCGCAGCACTTGTGTGTGCTTATGAGGTGATGTAAGGTGCCTGAGGTTAATGTCCTCACACACTTTGGATATGAACGATAAAATCCAGCACTGTGATTTATCTTCATCTCTATTGTGTCCTCTGCCCTGCAAGACTTTTCAATGGATAGCAGCACTCTACCCTTTAGGCTCCACAGCCTCCTAATATATGCTTTAGTTTGACTATTACATCTTTCCATTAGCTACTCTTCATAGTTTATCAATTTAGTGTTTTCACTGAAGGGAAAATGTGATGTGTTGAAAGGCAGCGTGGTGGAGTTTTAGTGAAGCGTTATTCTGATCCATCATGTTTGACAGACACAAGGCCTCAGGCCGTCATTTGTCTCTCCTCCTTCTGACATAGGATGAGAGATGAGAGGAACTGCTCCTCAGCACCTTTCACAAAATGCCAAGCTGAACATTTCCTCAATTTGACTATGTCTGTCACAAAACACTTTTTTCCCTGCTGCTCCCTTTTTACCTTCTCGAACATTTTCCTTAGTTCTTTTTCTTCACTTGCTGTCTTGTTTCCATCTTCAAATCTGGTTTGTGTCAACTTTAGTTGGACCAAAATTTGTTAAACATGCTTTTTAATCAGATGATTTGGAAGTGTACCCTAGAGTGGATGACACTTCCATGTTCTTTGTGTGTCTAAGGGAAGGGTGTTAACGTTTTGGATGTGAGCACACAGATGCAATTAGCAGAGAGGGTTCTCTTCCAGAATGGGGCATTGGCTTTTCTACACTTGGTTAATTAAACGTAGTGTAGATGTTAGTAAATATTAAAGGACAAAGGTAGAGCTAGTAATTAAATTCTGGTGTGCTGACACAGCGATTAGCTAAAACTCATGTCTGATAAAGGCCACACACAGACACACAGCCTTACACACAGACACACACAGATACACAGGCACACCCTTAAGCTGAGCATTTGCTCTTATTTAAATCTGGGGTTGATAAGGCCCCTAAAAGTGTATCCTCTTTAAAATCCCACTCTTCACTCCTTCTGCCCCCACATTAAGGGCTTAATAAAACAGTGATATAATTTCAGTTATTGGTTGCAGGGATATGAAGATGGTATCGCTTTAATTGCTTGCGCACGCTTGCGGGATCCATGGAGATTGTTCTGGGATGCAAACATAAGCAGAATGTCGACTCCAAAAAACAATCACAAAGCCCCCGTGTGTGTTCTTGCGCAAATAACCAGCCTCTCATTTAAAACACCGGTTTGATTTATAGGAGCACAGGTGGAGTGATATACAGTTGCCCTACACGAGTAGACACACACACACACACACACACACACACGGACAAGTGCACAACATGGAGACTACTGAAACACCTGGAGCTACATGTGGTCCTAAATCTTTAATTTGATTGTTGTAGTAAAGGCGAGGAAATGTCACGTCAGGCCATGCACTCTGTTCTTGGTCATCCAATCCTGTTCATGCTTTCCTCCGTCATTAAATGTGCTTCATGCTCTCTTATTTTATCAGCGCTTCACTTTTACACTCCACTTTTATCTTTTGATTCTGTATTTTGTTCGCATATTACCCAAATATATTTTGACTTCCTATATTTTGCATTCTTTGTGTTGTGGATTCTACTTAAGGGAAAGAAACTTCTATATTAGCGGGGTGCACAGCCCACTCTGCTGTTGATGTAGAGAGCTGATTTCATTTTGCTGAGTTGAGAAAGGCATCTATAAAGAGCCATGACATTTTAATCAGCCAAACTATCTCTCACTAACATCATGTTCCCCTCCCCATGCCTTGATCTACTTATCAGAGATTGTGCGACCAGGCCTGTAACTCCTGTTTCTTTAATTCAGCGTGTTTAGAGTGGGAGTTTTCCCTGTGTCCTTTGGTGTGATTATCAGTGTTGAATGATCTGGCCTGCAGTGGTGTGTGAGTGTGAGAGAAACTAAGAGAGAGCGAGAAAGGCAAAAGACAGCCTTTATCACAGTTCTGCAATTTAGTTGCAGCAATTTAATGCTCAAAAATTTGATTGACAGAGATTCTGATTGATTTATTTGATGTAGATTTTCAGGCCTTTTGAGATCATGTATATGCTGTAAAAGTTATTCGACGATACACTTTGAACCAAAACTCAGGCTGGGGCACACGTTTAAAAAGCACATAATAAATTTCAGTGACTGTTGCAGTTATTAGTTGGGCAGTAACCTTTTGTGAAGTTGTCACCGTCTTGTCACGCTGTAACGCTGACCCTGTGACATTTTGTTGACTGACTGATTGCTCCCTCAAGATCAGTGTACCCTCAGGCTCTGAGCAGCTGGGCTCAGCCTATACTCCTCAAATCTATACCTTAACTATAGGCACAGACAGTGCAAAGCTGCATGGAGATCAGAGTGGGCAGTGGCTCCAGTACCTCATCATCCACTATAATGGGTAGAAAGAGGGGAGGGGGTTGTTATGGGCACGGGCCTAAGAGGCTCCGCTGGCCCAATCAGACACTTTAGTCCCCCCGGGGGCCGGTTTCATCAGCGCTCTCGCCTCGTCCCATGCTTCTTAGTGTTTTAGCATGATTATTTTACCCAGGATCCTGCCTCGGGCACCAGGCCACCTTTTTACATATGCACAGGCTGAACTTTTGACCAGGCACCAGCAGTCATGGCCGTATGAGAGAAATGGTTGTTCAGTCAGGAGTAGTGGGATTGCAAGTGCCTCCTCTGCAGAGCCTTGCCTGCTGTGACCAGGAGCTCTCTGCTGCTCCTCGGGGGTTAACCCCAGAGACAGGTCCTGCGATGAAGACATCAGTATTACCATATAACAGACGTGCAGTGGGTTGGGGTGATCGGTGCTGTAAGCGCAACAGCCTCTGTTACTTCAGTCTTCTTTATCAGTTTCGCTCCTGCAGACAGACGTAAGGTCAGGTGCTCTATCTGCTATCTGGTGTAGCACACAGTTGCAGTGGCTCTGCTGCACACCCAGACAACCTGTGTGTGTGTGCGCGCCAGTTTAGTGTGTGTGGTGCTCAACCATGTGGAAAGAAAGAGGAGCAGAGGTCCCAGTCTCCCTGCCAGCCCCCCTTCTCCTCTGTAGGGTTAGATGAGCTGCCAGGCCCTTGTAATAGAGTCCTCTTGGATGATTAGGAGCTACACAGGGGGGGGTCAGCTCCAGTCTGACTGGAGACACTATGTAGGTTTCTCCTCAGTGGTGTAGACAGAATATTACACATTATATCAATTGGTATGAAATTCACATACTCAAAGTGAACCTCTGATGATGCACTGATTTCCTTAAGAGGCCATGTTTTAGATCATTTTTGAGGAACTAGATATAATGAATGTGATATTCCTGCCAGACATTCCCTGCTGTGCTGCTGCACTAAGGGAGAGGGAGAGAGAGAGACATAGGGAGAGAAAGACGTGTTGGTGTGGCGATGGATAAAAGCATACAATCCCATTTGGCTGTATTGACATGTGTGTTCCTGCCCAATCCTGTTACTGGGATTATTGTCCACGGAGATACCATTTCATTAAAAAAAACAAACACACACACATGCTTAGACACGCATGCACGCACGCACACACACACACACACACACACACACACACACACACACACACACACACACACACACACACACACACACACACACTGAGTGAACAGAGATGGCCTGAGGTCTGGTTATGTGGTCCACTGCACAGGGAAACTGTGTAAATGGTTTATTGTGGATGAGTTGATGTGATGGAGAGCGTGTCTCGATCAATAAAGAACCAATCAAATGCTGACAGTCTGCTACTGTATGCAGTCAGTCATTCACCCCTCCTGCCTATGTACAGTTATACAACATGAGTGTGAAGGAGGCATGAACAATATCCCCGTTGAAAACGGAACAAGTTAAAGAAGAAAGTCATTTTTAAGAATCAAACATTTTAAAATGGAATTTTGCTGCAGTGTGATGATCATCTTGTTGATAATGTTCCTTTTTCTGTATATATATTTTTGTACATTGCATGTTGGTTTTGCCTTTACTTCTTTATAATATACTCTATCTTTCTATGATGGACTGAGTTTTGTTTGTGAAAAAAACATTACTTAAAGGCTTTAAACCACATCCTCCCTGCTCCTCAAGCTCGAGACACCTCAGGGAGGCCATTAGGACATCTCCCCAGCTGAGGTTGTCTGAGTCTGGGCTCAGTCTGAGTAGGGGCTGGGCTAAATTACCCCAGAGCCACAGGTCAGAGCCAGCTAGACCCTCATCGCCAAGGGACTCTCGCTCTAATAGAAGGGATCAGAACAGGCCAAAGAGCCAGAAACTGACCTGACCAGAGAGACATCCTTACTCACTTACCCTCTACTCTTCCACATTGCCTCCTTCACCCTCCGACTCTCTTACCTTTAAAACTTCAGAGCTTTTATTCCTGTGAACCTCAGAGAGGAGAAAGATGTGACCTATCACCCCTTCCTCAACAGTCCACCTCTCCTGCCCCCCCCACACACACGCCCCCCAACTGGACACACACAAACACACACACACACACACACACACACACCACTCCCTCCCCTCTTTGTTGTGACACAGAGCTGATGGACTATTTTTCAAATTGATTTCAAAAATGTACATAAGCAGCCGATCCCCTAGCCCAGATTACCTATTGATTTTTAATATGAAAAGCTCATTATATAAGCAGGAACTGCAACACAAAAAGCTAGCCAACCTTTGCATAAATCCTTTAATTGAATTTCCAGAGCCTGTGGTTCTACATTTTTTAATTAAATCCATTTCTTTTTTTAAGGGTTGCTGTGTAATTTGCATGCTGTGAAGTGGGTGCTGTCCCAGATAAAGTGCCATTGATCCTTATTAAGGCTCACCTCTGGGCTCGCTGAAAACCAACCGCAGAAATTAAATGTGCTCATGGTGCATACACTTATTGCCCGCATGATAGGATTAGAGGCAGAGAGAGAGAGAGGGAGAGAGAGAGGGAGTGAGATAGAGATGGAGAGAGAAGGAGTGATGGGGTAAGAGGTGGGGGGAGAGAGAGAGGAGGGGGGGTTATTATTAATAGTTGTTCATATTAATGTAATATTTCACCTTTCCTCCTCTGGGGTGAAATTGTGAAGAGCTTGTTTATACATACAGCCTAGTCTGGGTGTTATTTGGGTTCCTCATCAAACACTCTGGTCTGGTCTGTTGGTCTGTCGGGAGTTGCTGTGATTTCACAGTTTGAATGTAGCGTTTAAATCTGTTACCACACTGACAGATGTGGCTGCATGTTCACGTGTGTTTCCTGTGTTAAACCAGTTTTGCAGAAACACATGCACGTCTTCATAAATACATTTTTGCTCCTGATAATATGCTCGCGTGTACATCACTCATCTTATATCTTTCATTGATCCTTAGGAGGTCATGATTATTAGGAGGTCATGGTCTGCAATCTTCCTAAGCAGAAGGTCTTTAACTACCTATTTAGAGATTAAATGATACTTAATTTTCTTGTCCTTACCCTACTTAGCATCGGGTGTCAGAGAGTGTGTGTGTGTGTGTGTGTGTGTGTGTGTGTGTGTGTGTGTGTGTGTGTGTGTTTGTGCGCGCGTGTGTGCGCGTGTGTTTATGTGAAGGTGTAGGTGTGTGTGAGCAGTGATTTTTATCCTGCGTTTGTGCTGTGTGATAGCTGGTAAAGCAGGCCTCTCCTTCCTTGTCTTCCTGTGTGGCTATATGCAGACGGTGGAGTAAATCAATAGGGATTAACCTGTGACCCCAGCCACATACTTATAGTCCAGTCCTCACCGCTCACACATCTCTCATCAGTTTCACTTAAACACTGCACCTCACTCAATAAGGCACCACACGCTAATTCATTTCAAAGATGGAGAGGCCCCTATCACAGCGGGGTCTGTGATAGGGGCCTGCGGTCGTGTGAGCTGGTGTCCGGAAGCTACACAATCTCACGCGACAGCAGAACTACGTCCTCGTGACACGGCGTTCAGCAGTGCACACACACACACACACATGGAGAGAGACATTAAACAAAAAAGAATAATAATAAAATATTGACACTGAGGTAAAATCAGTAAGGATGAGATAAATTGTGTGGCTGTAGCATCACAGACTCGTCACCAGATTGTCCATGTTAGTGTACATTTACAGCACGCACATCGTAGTAGGAGTAGTAATAGAATGTGATGAGGGCTCCAACTAATTATTTTTTTCATTACTGGTTAATTTACTGATTATTTTCTTAATTATTTAATTAATTGTTTTGTTCTAAACAAGAAAACAAACAAACAAACAAACAAAAAAAGCAGTGAAAACGTTTACCCAGACATTCACATCTGGGAAACCTGGAAGCATTACAATTTTCTAATTTTTCTTATGCTAAAAGCACCCAAATGATTAATTGATTATCAGAATTTCTGTCAATTCATTTTCTTTCAATCTGTTAGTTGATTTATCGATTAATAAATGAGATGAAAAAAATTTAAAACAATTTAACCCCTGTAGCTCATCTGAATTTTAAATTGCCCAGATTTTGAGAAAATCCCTCTGTGGCATTACCACCACCTGAAAACAAGACAGGTTAAAGGATTGTGTTCCGCACAGCACTGAAAACTTACATTTAAGAAAATGAACAGCAGTTTGTCTTTTCAGAAAATCTCCATTACCCTGGAAGATTCAGCAAATACATGCAGTTTTTTATTTTTTATTTTAACCATACCAAGACATTATAGGCAAAGGTCGAATCTGGACTGTTAGAAAACCTAAGAAGTCAGTCAGAAAATGTTTTTTGTGATTTGGGTGAACTGACCCTTTAAGTGCTATGAAGTGCTTTAAGTGCTTTTCACATAAATCTTTCTTCTTCTTCTAAAAATGGCCATCCCCAAAAGAAATGACAGAAGGTGAAATTTTAGTCTGTAAAAGTTGCTTAATTGTGGGGATCTCTATCTTTCACACACACACACACACACACACACACACACACACACACACACACACACACTTGCATTCTCTCCTTCTTCCTGTCTTTCTCCTGAAATATTGACACCGGCTGACTGATTGGTCTGATGTCTCTCTATCTTTTGTGTACTTGTCCATGTGAAAATGTGTGTGTGTATGTGTGTGTGTGGCGTGCACATGTGCATGTGTGTGTGTTGAGCAGTGCAGTGTCAGCAGTATGTGCCGCAAGTATTGACCCAGGCCTGTCCTCTGCTCTGACTGGCTCTTGTCCCTAACTTGTCATCTCTCTCTCTTTCTCTCTCTCTTTCTCCCTCTCTCTCTCTCTCTCTTTCTCTCTCTCTCTTTCTCTCTCTCTCTCTCATGGTGGATCTGTTGGTTGATCTCCTTGTGAGCTGATCAATGTTTTGCCACCTTTTCATAGTCATTAATAAAACAACAAAACAAAAAAGTCCATTCCTCTAATTTCACTAGCTTTGTTCTTTTATTTGTGTTGTGAGATTTGTGTTTCCTTTGTGATAGCATTATTCTGCATGACATACTTTGCATTAAAACACATTCATCTGATAGGGGTTAGAGATGTGAATGACCTCAGTAATGCACAGACTAGTACCTGAGAGCTCAGCAATGCTTTTAACCCGCATACAGTTTCACATAATGCTCGTCACTGAGTGATGGTGGAAGGTCAAAGAGAGAGGAGGGTGCCTTTTCTCCCGGGACGACCCTAAACACTGCATGAAGAACGTCTCACTTCTCCTTCCCCTTAATGTATAAACAGACTGACGATTCATTTCCTGTATTTCACCTTTTTTGCATTAAAAAGAAAAGCAGCCCCATCACTTACATCACTTTCTCTTTCGCTTTGTCTTTTAGTGCATCCCTCTCTCTTAGGTGGGTAGAAACACACAGTAGCTCCTCATTGAGGTGTGTGTGAAGGTGCTGGCCAGAAACAAAAGGCTTTGATTTCCCTCATTTCATTTCATAATGCAATCAATCAGACTAAAACAGCTTGGTTCCTTTTCTGTCCTCCCCTAAGCAACCATCCATACATATTTACACACACACACACACACACACACACACACACACACACACACACACACACACACACACACACACACACACACACACACACACAGGCACACACCACGGTGAGAATGCAGAGTGTGGTGACATACTAGCGGCGACCGAGACAACGCACACACACACGACAGCAGCAGCCACACCCACACAACATCAGTGACACACACTACACAGAGTGTCTATGCACGCACACACACACAGCGGAGCGCGCTCCTAAATGTATGTGGAAGCAAAGTCATGTTCCAGTAGTGGGGACCCCTCTTGCGGGTTTAGACCACTCTGTGTGGTTATTGGATTGCATTAGCTGTGTGGGATGGTCTGGTGCCTCAATCAATGTGGTTTCCGATGCAGGTATTATAGCGGCTTGCTCCTCCAGGTCACACTGCCCCAGTTAGATAGCTAAAATGCGATGGTCACCATGTAGATCTAGTCAGTGCTACATATCTCGCAGACCCCTGCAATGAGCCAATCGCCTAAAGCCTGGTCTGTCGAACTTCTACTATGATCCGCGTTGAACCTTGGCTTCTCGTGGTATCCGGAAGTCGCCAGCTCTCTATACAGTGTCAAAACTACATGTAGCTGCACGCTCTAGTCTGGTATGCATCATGTCGCGGTTAAGATCGAGTATGTGCGGGCTCAGGCGGGTTCAGGTACATTGTATGGATATTCGATAACTGTGAGCATTGTCCACACATTTCACTAATCACATCAACAGACGAGCTTTATGGAATTGTATCATCGAGCACAGAACTGTTGTAAGCATTGCATCTGATCGTAGAAAGGTTGACCATATGGAAATGAAAGCTTGTTTGATAACCACACGCATAGAGTCCTTATACAGAAGTACACAGTGAAACCATAGATGCATGAGAGTGTTTTGTGGTGTGTTTCATCCTGCTTTCGGGCATCCGCAGCTGTTACGTTCCATGTCGGCGAGGACGAGCACGGGCTTACCAGTGAACCTGCGGCAGGTGATGGCATATCATTGACGCGAAGTAGACTGTGAAGAGAAGTAGCATGGTCTACTGGCATATACTTGATAGTGATTCTCTTGACTGATGTCGACAAGCCGGGATGCGAGATTTTGAGCTTGTTGCGTAGAGCGTTAGTGAGGATAGATAGGTAATAATTCTATTGGCATGTAATTCCATTGTAGAGTGATGAGGAGCTGGACGATCGAGTTGAGTGATGGATCGTGAGTGAGCGTTGCGATTTCTATCCTACACTTTAAAGGGAGAAATATTTATACTTTTTAGTTCACATGCTTTCATCTGACAGTCAAGTTATAGTTACTGGGTTTGTCGCAGATGAGGATGGTTGATACAATGTAGTGACACATTGTGATCAGTGTGAGAAGTAATAATAGAGATGAAAGTTATGAACAGTTGTAAACAAAGGCTGACATCACTGTCGACCTGCGCAGGTGCACACTATAGGTTTATATGAACGAACTTTTCTAGACGCATGTTTGCTACTGTCGCAATGTTTGTAGTCACTTGACTTGGAAGTGTTCCAGAATATATCATGAACGCGGGGTGGAGGCGCGGGTGAAAAGGCGCCCATGGATATTTATGAGTGTATAGTATACATCAACTCTGAGCTAGTGGATCGATCTGATCGGGCTCATGCGCATAGCGTAAGGATGAGATGTGTAGCGTTTAGCTTAGGTGTATGGTGCTTTAATTAAACCGCTTTCTGGATATAGTAGACTTTGTAATACGGAAAAAACTCGACATGGATGGTATCGCAGTAGTACTTAAACAGATTGGTGCCTGACAGTTGTCTCCACTGAGGTTCCATGTTGGCTGTAGGGATGTCCAAAACCATCCAGTTCAGAGTACTCTGACTTGACAGTTGTGGCTTAACGAATAATAACTCCACACGAGCATCAACAGGCACCCCAGCTCGCCCGATCTGCCTTATGTTGCTATTTTATTCCCTGCTCACTATTTGCATTCGTCTCGTCCTCAAGTTATTGATAGTGGTGTGAGGTAAGAGCCTGTTTGTAGGGACAGGGCCATCTGATAAGGTGTGTGTCTATGGTGGTTTGTGTGTGTGGCTGTTTGTGCGTGCAGTGTGGAAGGGCGACTGGAGCTGGAGTGAGGTTGGGATGAGACGTGTCTTTATTGATATGCAGTGGCTATCTCCGTGGCTGTCTGCATTAATTGTATTGAGAATTTTGGAAATGTTGAATGCATTGGATATAATTTTCGTTGATGTTTCTGGTATTGGAGATATATAATCAGAATGGTTCTCTTTGTTTGAAGCGCATTGCGTTCAGGAGATTGACCAGCGGGCGAGCCCGCCGGCCGCAGGGAGGGTCCCAGGGTAGCCTTAAAAGAAGAATAAGTCATGTTAAGTTAGATACATGGGTAGAGTTGAGACAAGAAGCGAATGGATCGGAATGGGTACGTGTTGGCGCTGTGAGAGACAGATCAGCTTTAATTTGTAGTTATTTTTCTTCAAGATTTTCTGGCCGTCGGCGATACTGCCCAGTGATACTACACGCACAGCAGTGGCACAGAGTTTTGGATATGGTATTCGGGCTAGACATTGAGTGTCATGAAGGACAGGGTGGATGGTGAATTTATTGAGAGAAAAGTTTAGAAAAGAGGAATGTTGTCTGACGTCGTGTAATGTGGATTAGAACGTCAGTGACGATGTGCCTGCTGATAGTTGATAAGTAGGCCGAGTAATGTGGATTTTGATTATGTCTCGACATAGAGGGCGGACATTGGTTGGTTCTTTTGTATAGTTTCTGGTAAAGAAGAAAAAGATTTTGTGTGCGACAGTTTGCTGTTGAGAGGTTTGGCTCTTGTTTTGTGGTGACGTTTTTCAATCAAACAGCTGGAGTAGAGCCGCGGGGGTCGGCGTATTGCTGCTGGGACCGTGGCCTAGTCTATAGCATAAACTCGAAACACGTACGATGGCTTGTTCTCAAGTGGAGATGGAGCGGTTTCTCTCGCTGTGATTCGGGATGGGAAAGATCAGAAGAGAGTGAGAGATGGGAGAGACTCTGGAGTGGGAGGAGAAACTTTGTTGTTAAGTTGTAAAAATGAAGCAATGATGGGGGTTAGTGAGGGATGTTCTTTGATGCATGTTTTCCGGATGCACCGTAGCAGCCGTGTATGGGCAGTTTATTCATCCGAATTTTTGTTTAAGAGGTGTCCAGCAGAGGGTGAGTACGGTAAGGAGGTGTTTGTTTTTTTGTTTGCACGGAACCGCGCAGTGATCAGGCATGAGAAGGGGAGACGTGAAGTGGGACGACTGTGTCATGAAGGTTTCGTGATTGAGTGCGCAGCGGGTGCCTCTGGCAGTCAGGGAAGAATTAGACTGACTGCCCTATTATGTGGTGCATGCTCTTTATGGAACTACGTAGGACAATTTGTGAATACAATCATCGTGGCCCGCCCTCTGTGTCTTTCAGTCTCTTTGCCATCTCTGCCCTCTCTTGTATCTCTCCTTCCTCCTCCTTGTCCTCTAATTGTGTGGGGAGATGCACATAGAGGGCGTGGTGTGCGGGTCAATGGTTATGTCCGTCACGGCAGTCCTGGTGCCGTTGCGGATTCATGGTGGTTAGTGCGCAGAGAGCGCCGCGCAGGCGGGTGGTTGTATGGATCGCGACGCGGAACAGGCGTCTGCGTCGGCGGTGGAAGGCTTGGCATGTGTTGGTTACGCGACGGTCTTGTCTGAATGGGATCGTGCCTCGCTTCCAGAGGAGTTGGCTTGTTCCAGCAACACGTTGAAACCAAACAGAATCGTTCCGATCGCTTCGCCGATTTCACATTTTGACTGCGCTTTCTCACAAAAACCAGCAGGCCGGCCCCACGAGAACAGCCGTCAGTCTGCACCTCAATGAACTTGCAGACTCAATTCCTGCGTTCGCCATCTGCTCGTGTAGATTACTTTCTTTTAATAAATTATATGGCTCTATCAGTCTGTAGTCAGGTGCGTCCGTTTGGCCCCGGGCTGCCGCACTCCTCCTCGTCTAAACTCCTGGTGCTAGACCGGTGTCCGGTTCGTGCCGTAGCCTGTTAAGGCTCCAAAGGGCACGCTGGTGGTGAATCAGTAGACAGAGCTCTGCCAACACACGCAGCCGGGAGAGGGCCCTGCAAGGGGGTGCAGAGTGCCTCGAGAGAGGAGAGAGAAGAGAGGAAGAGAGAGGAGAGGAAAGAGAGACGAAGAGGAGAGAATGAGAGATGAGAGATGAGAGAGAGATGGTTGAAGCGCGGCGGTGGGAGAGTAAGAAGATGGAATGTGAAAGTGAAAGAAGGAATGGAAGACAAAAGCCACGAGACCAACAGTCGACAGAGACTGTTCAAACATAAGTCACAACCTGAGACTGTTTGGATGAATGGAGTTTAGAGGATGAATCTGGTAAGACCGTCCTAAATTGACAAGAGGAAAAAAGAGAAGCAATCGATTTGTGCGTCATTCCTTCCCCCTGGACTCACAGATCAGATGGAAGAGCACAGTAAGTTATCATCCAATGATTGTTAGCACAGCCTCTTTGTCCTGAGCGCGGACACAGTCACGAGTGACGATCAGTCACCAGTCTGAGGGCCAGGTAGAGGGGGTCATTGATAGTTCAACTGACTGAGCAGTAGAGAGCAGCCCGATCAGTGAATGTGGAAAGTGTGCGTGCGGGAGTGCACCAGTAGCCAGTGCGGTAGTGACTCGTAGACATGTGGTTAGACAGGCCGCGCGTCGGCGGGACGGACAGCCGCGGTTCGTTTGCTCATTAGTCACAAACTCATTGTTTATCAACAGGAACATGTGTTTTTTCGTTCATTCTGTTGGACCTCTTTTTGATAACAGTAGGATGTATTTGAGTCGCTGGGCGACTCTGACACTGAGGTTCAGTTGTTTATGTGAGGGTTGACGCACGTGCACCAGTCACTGAAGCTATGTCACGTGTTGCTAAACGGCATGGGTTTACTGGGTCTGTTAGTACTGGGTGCTGGGATTTTAAATCCTTCCTTGTAATGTTTGTTAAGACACAGAAGTATCTGAGTTAGGGATAAAGGTAAAAGTATCGCACTTGTGAATGACCAACACCACCACCGCCTCTGCTTCATGCCTGCAGATGATTGAACATATTGGTTTAGTAACTACTCTGGGTTTGGATAATCTTAATTGTCGCAGTGATGAAGCAGGTGCCTTTGCAATCTGTTGCCTCCAGGTAGTTTGGCGTTCGACCGAGCCAACCATTGATTGAGGAACAGTAATTGCAATGAGTCTTGTCTCTGGGGCTGGTGGATGGCGTGAGGGAGACAATTTCTCTTTTCTTCGCTGAATGTCTATTCATGTTTTTTTTCTTTTTTTGTTCATAACAGTTCACACACACACCAACACCTCTGTTTGTACTGTGTTCGGATGGATGTAGCCTTTCAAAAAAATAAAAAGACACTTCTTATTTTGTTCAAGCAATTTGTAAAAGGGCAACACGTGAGCGGGAGCCTCGACGGTCTGTTGAGGGGGATATAATTGTGTATAAATGCTTATAGTTCTGTTTTGAAATCTTAACTGCTGTAACTCATCTAAATTCTTACAATTCTCCTACCCTTAATTTTTGGTTTATAACAAATTAAGCATGGCATACCTGACTAATGGGGCCCTTGACCTCCAGTAGATGAGTTTGAGAATGAAGGCGGCCAGCCATCAGACGGTGAATAGCTGAGTTCAGGATCACGACTAGAACCGTTTTAGAATGGAAAGTGGAGCGACCATTAACCGTATGATCTTGAAAATAGGACAGAAGAATTTTTCCCATAGATCAAGTTAATGACGGGATAATGCTATCCGCCTTCCCTTCCCTATCCTCCAGTCCTTCTTTTCTTCTCTTATTCATGTATTTCCTCAATGTAATTTTTTTTTCTTTGTAGCACAGTATATTTCAGATCTCATCTCACTGACTGGTTCCTAATAAGCTCCGTCAGACGCCAGAGGCCTTCCAGGCTCTCCCTATTAAAACTGCACGCAGAATATTTGAATAGAGCCGCACTAATGTCTGTGTTAGTATAAGGATAATCCACTCCCTCTCCCATATGTCCTTGTTATTCCTACGTTTAGGTGCCGTAATCGAAGAAGGGGGCTTGCAATCAAAGTTTATTAGTAGCGGAGCTAAGTGTGCAGATCGCACACACACCCAGGGCAAGAGAGGTTCCTTTAATTAGAGATAGGAGAGAGAGAGGAAAGCTGAGTGTCGTGTGTGTGTGTGCTGTGGGTTGATGTGTGTGTGTGTGTGTGTGTGTGGTGTGTGTGTGTGTGTGTGTGTGTTGTGCTCGTGTGTGTGTGTGTTGTGTGTCGTGTGTGGTGTGCTCGTGTGGCTTGGTGTGCTTAGATCTGTCGGTGCAAACCTGTATGTGCTACGTGTGGTTTGTACGTGGTGTTTCATATGTCATGGGCTTGGTTTCTTTGGTTTTATTGTTGACCATAAGACAGTAAATGTCGGGCTCTGAGATCTTTGTAAAAAATGTACAGTGTGGCATATGAAGAAAATGTGATGCAGGAAAAAAAAGTAAAAGTATAAACGCTGACACCTGAACATAAGAGAATTTTCACCTGCATTTTGAAACAAATCAATTCTAGCCTTACATGACTGATCGAGCCTGGGGAATGTTTTTGAATCTATGTTGAGCACTGAACAAACAATAATCCCGCTAATACGTGAAGTAATTGAAGAGTACGTAGCCTGCTCTGTGGTGGCTTTATTAAAGGGTACAACTGTAAGGTCTTTTTTTTTTAGATATGGGAATTTTGAAGTTGGGGGGTTGGTTAACTGACAGGGAAAACTTTCACCACTGACTGTGTAACTAACTGCTCTTTTTATAGATGAGGCCACATTCAAGGTATTTATAAACCTTTTTGCTTAAGTCCTTCGCTCAGAATATTAACAATGAAAAATGTGACATTTTCAGCCAGGCATTTAATTCAGTGTAAGTTTTTCTAGAATTCAGGAGTAGAGTAGCCAGTTATCTCATTTTTGCCCTTGCTCAAATAGCTTCCTTATTATCAAAGAATTGCATATCAGTAATTTGATTCTATCATATTGAACCAAGCTGTTTTGTAGTGCCTAATAGGAAATAGATAAGAGTGGAGAGGTGAGAGATAGGAGCCAGAGAGAAAAATGAAAACTTGGCTTCTACTCCTGAATTCTAAAAAATTACGACTTGAATAGTAAATGCCTGCTGAAAAATGTCAACAAGTTTTCCATGTAATATTCTGGAGAAGACTCTAAGAAAAGGTTTTATAAAATACCTTGTAATGTGGCTCATCTATTAGAAAAAAGAGGAGTTAGTACACAGTAGTGGTGAAATAAGTTTTTCGCCCGTCAGTTTACACCATCATCCCATTAAAGACCTTTACCAGTATGTACCTGTAATAAAGCCACACAGAGCACGGAGTATCAGTCTAATGGCAATTACTTCGATATAGCGGGATTATTAGTATTTGTCAGTCTCAACATAGATTCCAAAGACATCCAGGCTCGACAGTTCATGCTAAGGCTAGATCTGATTTGTTCATAAATGCAGGTGAAGATTTTTGAATTTTGGTGTCACGTTTAATCTTTTCATTTTTTCTTCCTGCATCACATTTATTAGTTAATTCATATGCAGACAGTATTTTTTACAGAACACAGGCCCGAAACTTGTCTGTGATGAGTCAAAATAAAGCACAAAAGAACCAAGCATAGCATAATGAACACCGTCTACAACACACGTAACAACATACAGTTTGCACCGACAGGCACAAAAGCACACACACACACACACACACACACACACAACACACACACACACACACACACACTCACACCACACACACCACAACTACACACACACACACACTACCAAACACACACAGCTCAGCATCTCTCAATCCTATTCTAATTAAAGAGAGGACCTCTTCTGCCCATGAGGTGTGCTGATGTCGATATTTGACAACTGTACGCTCGGTAACAAGTAAAACATTTATTGAGCAAGCCTCGATTGATTACGGCACTAAACTGAGAACATAACAAATTAGACGAGGAGGGATCGTGGATATATATACTAACACAGGCATTAGTGCTGTCCGTATTTCAAAGTCTGGTCGGCAATTTGTTAACATAGGACGCGTGCAAGGCCGTCTTGCGGTCTGACGGAGCTATGTAGGACAGCAGTGAGATTGAGACTGAGAAATATTAGCTGTGACAAATAAAAAAATTACATAAGAGGAAATCATCAGGAATAAGAGGAGAAAGAAAGGAGTGAGAGCGAGCGAGAGAGAGTGGACTAGATTCCCGTCATTAATGATCTATGGAAAAATCCTCTGTTATTTTTCAGATATCTGTTAATGTGGCTGCTCACTGCATAAAATTCGTGCCTGTCCTGAACTCTAGCTATGTCACACATATTGGCTGCTGCTGTCATCTAAGTATCTCATGCTACTGAGTCAATCGGCTGAGATGGTGGCATGGCCCGAATTTGTTAAAACAACATAGGGGAGAATGAAGAATTTAATGAGACAGAGTAAATTCAAAAATATAGCCATTTTATACATGTTATTCACCTTTCAAAAACCGTCGAGGCTCATCCCGGCTCAGCGTTTTGTTGCCCTTGGTTGACAAATTGTTGAACAACATGAAGAAGTTTTTTTTTTTTTATTGAAAAGGCTACATCCAATCCCACATCATTTCACAAACAGAGGCCACCTCTTTGCTTGTTGACTGCTATGAAGCCAAAACAAAAAAAAAACCATGAATAGGCGACATTCAGCGAGAAAAGAGAATTTGTCTCCTCCTCAGCACTCCAACAGCCCCGTCCGGTGACAAAGAAGGAAGCCTTTTTAAAGAGAACCGAGCTCTGTCGAATTATTCCTCAACTCAATGGTGTTCTCGAACAATGAACCTGGAGGCACAGATTTTGGCAGAAGGCCTCTCATCTGGACAATAAATTACCAGACCAAGTACACTAAACCAAATATTGTGTTCAACTCTGCAGTGTGAGGCAGAGGGTGGTGGTGATTTTCATTCACAATGCGACCTCTTACCCTTTATTCCTAACTTGCAAGATACTCTTTGTGCTAAAACATTTACAAGAGAAGATTGTAAATCCCAGACCCAGTATAAAAGACCCAGTAAACCCTGTGCCTGTTACGGAGGCAACACTTGTGTAACTTCTTCAGAGTGAGCTGAGTGCACCTGTTGCGTCAACCCTACATAAACAACCTGAGACCGTCATGCGACGCGTCATCGGCCAGCGACTCACAATACATCCTATGCTTATCAAAAATAAGCTCAACCAGAATTGAAGCAACAAAAATCTTGTGGATAACAGAGTGTGTGACTCAAGAGCAAATGAACCGCCGCGGTGATCCGCTCCCGCCGACATTTTTCAAAACAACTTCACTGATCCGCCGGCTCTCTCTCTGCTCAGTCAGCTGAACCTACCAATGATCCGCTTACTTCAGTGGCCTCGTCAAAATGTGTACTGGTTGACTGTGATGTGGCGCTGTCAGACAAAGATGCTCTGATACTTCATTGTGAACTTCTCTGGCTTTCCTCTGACTGAGTCAGGGGAAGGACGATGACAGACGAATAGATGCGTTTCTCTTTTTTCCTCTTTGTAATTTAAAACTCTACAATTATTCCTTAAGTCATCATTCAAAAAGTCTCAGTTTGGACTCTTTGTTTTGACGTTTTGTCTTTGAGTCCTTCTGGTTTTTTTCATCTTCTTTCATTCAGCTTCCATCTTTCTCCCTCCCGCTAACACCTCCTCTCGCTCCGATCTCCTCCTTCTTTACTCTCCTCTCTCTCCTCTCCACTCTTCCTCATCTCCTCCTCTCTCTCGCTCGCTTCGTCTCTCTCGTCTCTTCTCTCTCTTCCATCTCTCTCTCTCTCTCTCTTCTCTCTCTCTCTCGAGGCCTTTGGCACCCTTGGCAAGGGCCTCTCCGGCTGGCGTGTGTTGGCAGAGCTCTCGTCTCTGCATTCACCCACAGCCGTGCCAGCTGCTGGCTAACAGGCTGGCACAAGGAACGACGAGCAGAGTTGAGAGCGAGGGCAGGGCACGGAGCAATGGAGCTACAAGCAACTGATAGAGCCATAACTATTAAAAGAAAGCAGTTATCAAGACAGAGGAGCAGAATGAGTTACAGTTATTTGAGGGTGTCAGACGACGGTCTTAGGCCTGTGGTTTTTGTGAGCACGGGCCAAGAAATGTAGAATGGAAAGCGAGCGAGGAACTTTCTGTTGGTTGTTGCACGTCGTGTCATGGAGTAGGACATTAGAGTGAGACACACATTGCAGCCTCGACCTTGAGACACCACTGACCCACACACTTATATTGCCATCTCAATTAGGAGGAGAGGAGGGAAGAAGGGAGAGAAGTACAGAGAGGAGGGAGACGATGGAAAGAGAGGAAAAGAAAAGGGGGGACGAGACTGGTGACTTTCATTAAATGTAAGTTCCATAAAGAGTGCACCTGACCAAAATCATTCAGTAATTGTTCGCCTGTGCCGATGAGGAGGTGGGATAATCAAGAAACTCATCAAGTTCACTCCTTCTTCTCTCCTTCGCTTGCGTCTGGCAACACCTCCTAGGCCGTCCACCCGTCTGGCTGGAACCTCTTAACAAAAAATCGTGTTAACTGACACTGCATAACGTTACGGATGCCATCCGGAACACGCATCAAAGAACAATCCCTCTAACACCCCCATCAATTGAGGCTAAATTTTATAAAACAAGTTTCCTCCACATCAGAGTCTCTCCCATCTCTCATCTCTTTGATCTGTTCCCATCCGAATCACGCGAGACGAGAAGAAACCGTCCATCTCCACTTTGAGAAAGTCCGATACGTGTTTGATTCTGAAGACTTCCAGGCCAGCAGCGGTACAGCGTTGATTTAACGTACCAAAAAGGGCAATCAAAGCACTGGCAAAAATTTTTTTACGAGAATATACAAAGAGAAAAAGTCCCTTTGTCAAACACTACACTATACTACAAGCCTGTATGAGTCTACCAATAAGAGCAGAACACATTCCTTTTGAAACTGTTCAATAAATTCAAATCTGTCTTCATGACAATGTCGGCAATACATATCAAATCTGTCAACTGCTGTGTTGAGATGGATATGGGAGGGCAGAAATCTGAAAGAAAATAATACAATTAAAGTGTCGTCTCAAGCGCCAAGTCCCCATGGATCATTCCGCTCTCTTTTTTCAATACACTATGGACTTAACATGGACTTATTCTTTCTGTAAGCACAACTGGGACCGCTCCCTCCGCCCCGGGGTGCAAGATCTGACACAATGCTTCAAAAGAAATTTTTGTTTATATGGATTCAATAGAGAAACATCAATAAAATTATCCAATCATTAATTTCCAATTCAATACAATTTAAATGCCAGAGGCCACGGGAGTAGCCAGCTAATATCCAATAAAGACATCTATTCCCCAATCACTCAGCTCAGTGCTTCACACTGGCACAGCACCGACACAGCACACACACACAGACACGCACACTAGACACAAACACTGGTCAGCAATGGGCCTGTCCGCCAGGTGGGGGAGGACGAGGGAGGAAAAGAAGAAAAGAGCAAATAAGGAGATGGGAGTGTGGGTGTGTGTGTGTGTTGTGGAGTTATTATTTCTTAAGCACAAACTGTCAAGGTCAGAGTCTTGACACTGGATGGTTTGGTCCATACAGGAACATGGAACCAGTGGAGAATATGTATGCACATTGTTTTAAGTATATGTGATACTGCAGTTTATTCTATTAAAAAGTCTATATCCAGAAGTTTATTTAAGTAAAAAGCAAAAGTTAATCTCATTATGCAGCAGAACAAGACCCTGTCAGAGTTTATGATAATTACATATATATCATGGGATGATTATTACTGATACACATCCAAGTCAAGTTGGAGCACAACAACTTGGAGACGTAAACATGTAAAGACAAAGTTGTATAATAGCCTATCTGTGGGGTAAGT
>NW_019174474.1:4468900-4631064 GCF_002260705.1 Seriola dumerili | reverse complement strand
CACACACACACACACACACACACACACACACACACGGAGCGCCTCCTAAATGTATGTGGAGCAAGTCATTCCAGTAGTGGGGACCCCCCCCTTGGGGTTAGACCACTCTGTGTGTTATTGATTGCATTACTGTTGCATGTTGTGCTCAATCATGTGTTCCATGCGTCTAGCGCTGTCCTCTCCCACCTGGCCCATTAGATTAGGCTAATACACACACACACACACACACACACACGGAGCGCCTCCTAAATGTATGTGGAGCAAGTCATTCCAGTAGTGGGGACCCCCCCCTTGGGGTTAGACCACTCTGTGTGTTATTGATTGCATTACTGTTGCATGTTGTGCTCAATCATGTGTTCCATGCGTCTAGCGCTGTCCTCTCCCACCTGGCCCATTAGATTAGGCTAATGCATTCAACCATTGATTAGTCATTACACTCAGACCTGATCAGCCAATCGCCTACCTGGTTCGACTCTACTTGACCCGTGAACCTTGGCTCTCGTGTCATCTCGCCAGCTCTAACACGTTAAAAACATACATGTAGCTCACGGCTCTATCTGGTATGCATCATGTCGCGGTTATAGTCGGTGCGGGCTCAGCCGGGTTCACTACCTGTATGATATTCGATACTGATAGCATTTCCACACATTTCCTAATCACATGCAACAGAGAGCTATAGATTGTATCATCGAGCACAGAACTGTTGTACCTGCCATTGATCTCAAAATTGACCATGAATGAGCTTGTTGATCACAGCGCATAAGAGCTCCTTACAGAAGTCACAGTGAAACCATGATGCATGAGATGTTTTTGTGTGTTTTCATCTCTTTCTGCACCCACTGTTCTTCCATGCCCAGCTTCCATGAACCTGCGGTGGTGGCCTTTACTGTAATAAAGTACATTTACTCACTTATTGTACTTTACTACAATTTTGAGTTACTTGTGCTTTAGGTGAGAATTTCTATTCCATGTTACTTTGCATTTCTACTCCTACACTTTAAGGGAAATATTATACTTTTTAGTTCACTGCTTTCATCTGACAGTCACAGTTACTAGTTACTTTGCAGATGAAGATTTTACATATGAAACATGTGATCAGTAAATAAAATATGATGAATTTGAAAGATTAAACAAAGTGACATCACTTACCCCACAATAGGCTTTATACAACTTTTCTACATGTTTTACTCTCCAAGTTGTGTCACTTGACTTGGATGTGTATCAGTAATAATCATCCCATGATATTATATGTAATATCATAACTCTGACAGGGTCTGTTCTGCTGCATAATGAGATTACTTTTGCTTTTGTACTTAAATAAACTTCTGGATATAAGACTTTTAATAGAACAAACTGCAGTATCACTATACTTAAACAATGTGCATACATTTCTCCACTGGTTCCATGTTCCTGTATGACCAAACCATCCAGTGTCAAGACTCTGACCTTGACAGTTGTGCTTAAGAAATAATAACTCCACACACACACACACACCCACACTCCCATCCTCCTTATTTGCTCTTTTCCTTCTTTTCCTCCCTCTCCTCAGTATTGAGTCAGTGTGTGAGGAATAGCTGTTTTAGGGACAGGCCCATTGATAAGTGTGTGTCTATGTGTGTTTGTGTGTGTGTGTGTGCGTGCAGTGTGAAGCACTGAGCTGAGTGATTGGGGATAGATGTCTTTATTGGATATGAGCTGGCTACTCCGTGGCTCTGCATTAAATTTGTATTGAATTGGAAATTAATGATTGGATAATTTTATTGATGTTTCTGGTATTGAACATATAAACAAAATGTTCTTTTGAAGCATTGTGTCAGAGTTGCACCCCGGGGGGAGGGAGCGGTCCCAGTTGTGCTTAAGAAAGAATAAGTCCATGTTAAGTCCATAGTGTATTGAAAAAGAGAGCGAATGGATCGATGGGGACTTGGCGCTTGAGACACACTTTAATTGTATTATTTTCTTTCAGATTTCTGCCCTCCCATATCCATCTCAACACAGCAGTGACAGATTTGATATGTATTGCCGACATTGTCATGAAGACAGATTTGAATTTATTGAACAGTTTCAAAAAGGAATGTGTTCTGCTCTTATTGGTAGACTCATACAGGCTTGTAGTTATAGTGTAGTGTTTGACAAGGGGACTTTTTTCTTTTGTATATTCTGTAAAAAAAAATTTTGCCAGTGCTTTGATGCCTTTTTGTGTACGTTAAATCAACGCTGTACCGCTGCTGCCTGGAAGTCTTCAGAATCAAACACGTACGACTTTCTCAAAGTGGAGATGGACGGTTTCTTTCGCTGTGATTCGGATGGGAACAGATCAAAGAGATGAGAGATGGAGAGACTCTGAGTGGAGGAAACTTGTTTAATTAAAATTAAGCAATGATGGGGGTGTAGAGGGATGTTCTTTGATGCGTGTTCCGGATGCACCGTACACGTTATGCAGTTATTACACACGATTTTTGTTTAAGAGGTTCCAGCAGAGGGTGGGACGGTAGGAGGTGTTGCAGACGCAGGGAAGGAGAGAAGGAAGGAGTGAACTTGATGAAGTTTCTGATTATCCCACCTCCTCTGGCACAGGGAAGAATTACTGAATGCCATTTGGGTCAGTGCTCTTTATGGAACTACATTTATGAAATACATCTCTCCCCCTCTTTCTTTCTCTCTTTCCATCTCTCCCTCTCTGTATCTCTCCCTTCCTCCCTCCCTCTCCTCTAATTGGAGATGCAATAAAGGTGTGTGGGGTCAGTGGTTCCTCAAGGTGAGGCTGCATGTGTGTCTCACTCTAATGTCCTCCTCCAGACACACGTGCAAACCAACAGAATAGTTCCCGCCGCTCCATTCTCACATTTTCTGCCTTGCTCACAAAAACCACAGGCCTAAGACCGTCGTCTGCACCTCAAATAACTTAACTCATTCTGCTCCCCTGCTCTGTGATAACTTTCTTTTAATAATATATGGCTCTATCAGTCTGTAGCTCCATGCTCCGTGCCCTGCCCTCCTCTCTCAACTCTGCTCCGTGTCCTTGTGCCAGCCTGTTAAGCCAGAGGGCACGCTGTGGGTGAATCAGAGACAGAGCTCTGCCAACACACCCAGCGGGAGAGGCCCTGCCAAGGGTGCCAAGGCCTCGAGAGAGAGAGAGAGAGAGAGAGAGAGAGAGAGAGAGAGAGAGAGAGAGAGAGAGGAGGGAGGGAGAGAGAGAGAGAGAGAGAGAGAGAAAGAGAGAGAGAGAGAGAGAGAGAGAGAGAGAGAGATGTTGGAGCGGTGGGAGGAAAAGATGGAAGTGAATGAAAGAAGATGAAAAAAGAGACTCAAAACAACAACGTCAAAAAAAAGTCAAAACTGAGACTTTTGATGATGAGTTTAGAGATAATTGTAGAGTTTAAATTACAAGAGGAAAAAGAGAAGCATCATTTCTGTCATTCCTTCCCCTGACTCAGTCAGAGGAAAGCCAGAAGTTCACAATGAAGTACAAGCTCTTTGTCTGACGCCACATCACAGTAACTCAGTACCATTTGAGGCCAGTAGGGGTCATTGTAGTTCAACTGACTGAGCAGAGAGAGCCGATCAGTGAATGTGGAGTCGGCGGGACGGACAGCCGCGGTTCATTTGCTCTTGAGTCACAACTCTGTTATCACAGGATTTTTTTCTTCATTCTGT
Source organism: Seriola dumerili (assembly GCF_002260705.1). Classification (NCBI taxonomy): domain Eukaryota; kingdom Metazoa; phylum Chordata; class Actinopteri; order Carangiformes; family Carangidae; genus Seriola; species Seriola dumerili. Next base: position 4,627,407 of record NW_019174474.1, on the reverse strand, counting down.
TGAGCTTTTTTGATAACAGTAGGATGTATTTGAGTCGCTGGCGACCTCTGCATGAGGTCTCAGGTTGTTTATGTAGGGTTGACGCACAGTGCACCAGTCACTGAAGTAAGTACAGTGTTGCTAACGGCACAGGGTTTACTGGGTCTTTATACTGGGTCTGGGATTTAAATCCCTTCCTTGTAATGTTTTAGCACAAAGTATCTGAAGTTAGGAGATAAAGGTAAAGGTTCGCACTTGTGAATGAACAACACACCACCCTCTGCTTCACCTGCAGATTGAACAATTGGTTTAGTACTTGGGTTGGTAATTTAATGTCCAGGATGAAGAGGCCTTTGCAAAATCTTTGCCTCCAGGTATTGTTCGAGACACCATTGTTGAGGAAATAATTGCAGAGTCTGTTCTCTTTAAAAGGCTTCCTCTTTCACCGGGGCTGTTGGAGTGCTGAGGAGAGACAAATTCTCTTTTTCTCGCTGAATGTCTATTCATGTTTTTTTCTTTTTGCTTCATACAGTCACACAACACACACCTCTGTTTGTAAATGTGTCGGGATGGATGTAGCCTTTTCAAAAAAAAAAAAAACTTCTTATTTTGTTCAACAATTTGTAAAAGGGCAACAAAAGTGAGCGGGAGCCTCGACGGTTTTGAGGTGGAATAAATGTATAAATGCTATATTTGTTGAATCTTAACTCTGTACTCATTTAAAATTCTTATTCTCCACCCTTAATTTGTTTATACAAATTAAGCATGCCACCACTGCCATTGACCTCCAGTAGATGAATATTAGATGAAGCAGCAGCCAATATGTGAATAGCTGAGTTCAGGACAGCAACGATTTTAATGGCAGTGAGCAGCCATTAACAGTATATCTGAAAATAGACAGAGGATTTTCCATAGATCATTAATGACGGGAAATCTATCCCTCTTTCCCTTCCTCCATCCTTCTTTTCTCCTCTTATTCTATGTATTTCCCTCATGTAATTTTTTTTATTTGTGCACAGTATATTTCAGTCTCATCTCACTGCTGGTTCCTACATAGCTCCGTCAGACGCAGAGGCCTTCCAGGGCTTCCTATTAAAATGCACCAGATATTTGAATAGAGCCCACTAATGTCTGTTTAGTATATAATCCACGTCCCCTCCTCCCATATTCCTTGTTATTCTAGTTTAGTGCCGTAATCAAGCAGGGCTTGCCAATAAAGTTTATTGTACGGAGCTAAGTGTCAATATCACACACACACCCAGGGCAGAGAGGTCCCTTTAATTAGAATAGGAGAGAGAGGAAGCTGAGTGTGTGTGTGTGTGTGTGTGTGTGTGTGTGTGTGTGTGTGTGTGTGTGTGTGTGTGTGTGTGTGTGTGTGTGTGTGTCTGTCGGTGCAAACCTGTATGTGTTACGTGTGTTTGTACGTGTGTTCATATGTATGCTTGGATTTCTTTTGTTTTATTTTGACCATCACAGACAGTATGTCGGGCCTGGTCTTTGTAAAAAATTACAGTGTGCATATGAATAAAAAATGTGATGCAGGAAAAAAAAAAGAAAAGATAAACGTGACACCAACATCAAAAATTTCACTGCATTTTATGAACAAATCAATTCTAGCCTTACATGACTGTCGAGCCTGGATGTTTTGAATCTATGTTGAGACTGAACAAACAATAATCCCCGCTATATGAAGTATTGATTAGAGCTACTCCCTCTCTGTGTGGCTTTATTAAAGGTACAACTGTAAAGGTCTTTATGATGATGGTGTAACTGACGGGAGAAAACTTTCACCACTACTGTGTACTAACTCTCTTTTTATAGATGAGCCACATTCAAGGTATTTATAAACCTTTTCTTAAGTCTTCTCCAGAATATTACAATGAAAAATGTTGACATTTTCAGCAGGCATTTAATTCAGTGTAATTTTTTAGAATTCAGGAGTAGAAGCCAGTTTTCATTTTTCTCTCTGGCTCTATCTCTCACTCTCCACTCTTATCTATTTTCCTATTAGGCCACTTACAAACAGCTTGGTTAATATGTAGAATCAAATTACTGATATGAATTCTTTGATAAAAGACTATTTGAGCAAGGGCAAAATTGAAAACACCTCCCACTCCTAAACACAGAGTCCCCGCGGTGGTGAGGGGCGGGCTCGCAGCCTCAATCAAATAGTAAAACACAAAACCATTTCCCATTACAATGCAAAGAGATTAAAGACAGATTAAACGTACTGTATGGGAGCCGGGGCCTGTGCCAACCACTGATCGCTGTGTACTCTGACGGGGGAGAGGAGAGAGGAAGACAAGGAGTTGATGAGACAGGAGAGGAGAGCAGAAGAGAGGAGAGGAAAGAAGGAAGGAGAGGGGTAAATGCACGGTGCGGTGAGGGAGAGCAGATGGAGGAGTAATTTGCGTGGGATGTGGTAGATGGGGGAAACATGGCTGTGTGTCAGTGCTGAGCGATGCCTCCCGTTCTGAAAGAAATCAATTTAGGGCGGGACGGGGACGCTGTGCATACAATAATTGAATATTACTGCTTACTATCTCCTTCACATGCAACCACTCTGCTCTGCACCGTGAACTGTATGCAGAAGTGAATCAGGCGGCGGAGCACGAGATAGGGGTTAGGGCAAAATATTGAAGAGGTTCAAGTGCTGTACAGATAATAAGTTGATACTCCAAATAATCTCTTCAAGTTAGTACATGATTGAGAAGAGGAGCTGCATCAGTGTGTGTGTGTGTGTGTGTGTGTGTTTGTATCTGTCTTTCAGACTCTCTGCCTGCCAACTTTCACTCCTCTCTCTTGCTGTCCATCTGTCTGTCCTGTGTCTGTCTGTCTGTCTGTCTGTCTGTCTGTCTGTCTGTGTGAATCTGGACCCTGACCTATCAGATCTGTCGGTTCTGTCTGGGCCACATGGCATGATCAATAATCACAACTGTTAATCAATGAGCTTTTAAATAAGCATCGACCCCGCTTACAAGGTTCGCCTTGTTTATTGGTTTACATTAGGCTAAGTAACACGATCAGCTGGTCATAAGAGCAGATATGTCTTCAGAGGATCAAAAGAATCACGTGAGCGCTCATTTTCTCATTGAGAAAAACACACACACAAATTACCAATATCCAACACCGCCAACAGTAGCACAGTCTGCTTTGGAGTGGTTTTAGTGGAATGTTGTTTTCTGGTTCGGGGTTATAGTCACTGTCTGCTAAATTGCACTGTGTTTGATATATTGATTTGGTTAAAAGCTCCGCAAAAGGTCTGTTTGGCACACAGCATGCACTTGTTTTCATTTTTTCACTTGAGCCTTCTGCATTAAAAACAAACAAACAAACAAACAAACAAACAAACAAAAAACTGAGCAACCATCCATTTCCACCTGTGATTAAATAGCCGAAAGTTTTCTGTTACTGCAGCTCCCGATTAGTCCTGAATTGATTAAATGAAAGTTAATTCAATCTTTAATTTGTGCCGTATTTCCACATGGTTCTTCTGTACAAACGCTCATTAATTCTTTGAAATGATATCAGACTGCTCTGTTATACTATCACTTAATCATCTCTGAACATAATAATCATCCATATATCATAATGGATGATCAGGAAACATTTAATTAGGATAATTACTCATTAATCCACTGAAGGAGCTTTTTTGGAAGGTGCCTCGCAGATTGTTTGCACAGTTTGTGTGCGGATGAGTGTGTGCACGTGTGTCGTGTGTATGTGTGTATTTGTGTGTACATATGCATGCAGCCTGGTCTCAGTAATATTCGTCACTGTCTGATTTACTGTAGTGAGGTTGCCATAGCAGGCTGGGATCCACTGCATTTGTCTCCATTTCTTAATGGTATCTCAACAGCTCCTACACCGTTGGCCGTTTCTCATTTTAATGACTGGAGAAATGACGGTGTGTGTTTGTGTGTGTGTTCATGCGCATGTATGTTTTTTTTTTTTTTTCCATCAGTAGGAGACAGAAATAGACCTCGGCCACTTGGGCTGCTGTTTGTAAAGACAAAACAACACCAACAATGTTTCTTAGCTTGAGTGGGAGCTCTGATTGATGTGGTAGCGACTGCTAGCTATTGAAGTGACTACTGTTACACTGGCAGACGTGATTGAAATTGGGTTTCCTTTCTGCCCTGCTCACACAGATGACCCCCCCACCCCCCACCCCCTCCTCACACACATATAAACACACAGTCAAATGCAGAGATGGTTCCTACAAGATCTGACAATTACAAGAGGGGCTTTTAATCAATCTGAAATGCAGCTCGGAGGGGCGAGTGATGGCAGGGGAGGAGGAAAAGGAGTGATTACTCCCTCTCAATCTTTATCTCTCTTTTTCCATCTCCTTCTTTTTCTCCCTTCCTCCCTCTGTCTCTCTCCCTTCCTCCCTTTTGCTTTTTTATGTGGTCCATCCCCTGTGATTCCAGTCACAGACTATTTAAACAACCTCCTCTCCTCACTTCCCTCTCTTTCTTCTCCTGTTTTTTCCCCTCCCTCCTAGCGCTTCATGTTTGACTATTAGCTGACATGCACACAGGGAGCATCGCTCATCTCCCCAATTTCTCCTCCTCTTGCCTCGCTCCCACCCCTTTGCTCTCCTCCTCCTTCTCACTTCTTTCTCCTGCTCCATGTATAACTATTAGCAGACATGCTCTCAGGGAGTCTGATGAATATTTTAGCAGCCGCAGGGGAGGGGCTACAATCCTCCAGTCAGTGTTTTCCTCTCACACAACTTTACATTGCGCTGTAGGTTTCTGCACTGCACTTGAGCACACTGTGACATCAGACTCATTGTTTGGTTTGTCCAGGTTGGATTAGACTGGGAACAAGTAACACTAGGGTTAATTGGGCTGAAGCTGGACTGCGTAATACATGTTGTACATGACATATTCCTTCATTTCAAAAAAGACTGAATAGTCTCATTTTAGAATAAAAAAGGTGTTAAAGGTCATCACAGAATTTTTTTCCCAGTGATATCCCTAGTTGTAGTACCTTTAGGTTTTTGGTGGTATGGTGAAGGAAAGCAATAGTCAGACTTTGCTTGTGGCTTTCTGTATGAGGTGATAAAGTGTAAGAATAAAGACCAAGTTCTGCAGCAGAGAGAACGTTCTCTCTCTACAGCACAATTTATTTGTGCTGTATTTTACATCAAACCTTCTTAGTTTACATCTGTTAAAAATAAATACAGAGTTGTCCTGTTGGACTGTTCTTCTTTTTGGTTTTTTAGATGTTTGTTTTTTATATATTGCCATGAGCTGAAATATCTTCTGCTTTTGCTTTAACCTCATTACATTCTAATTCCTACTGGAGCATCCTGAAAATTTCTCAAAAAAATATCTTTAATTAGTAAGATCATAGTCTGTGTTATCTGCGTCAATTGGTGCTGAAACTCTGTAAGTCTCAGGCAGTTGTATAACATTATGTATTTTTTAAATGCAGTCCCAGAGTTTAGTGGTAAATGCCACAATGTCTGACCAATGTGTGTATGATTATCCCACACTGGCACTGATCTTTTCTGTAGAGCTTAATCATGATCATTTTAAGATGTATATCTTTGGATTTTAACCTGTGTGGACAAAACAAGACATTTGAAGATCTTGGACATGAGGAACTCGGATGGACATTCTTCACTGTTTTCTGACATTTTATAGATCAGATGATTAAGCTGTTAATCAAGAGAAAAAAATGGCAGATTAATCACTAATTGAAATTATCCTCAGCTGGTTTTGTAGCCGACATCCCTGCTGTCTTAGTAACACATCTCTTACCACAGCAACGTACACCTGCACTCTCATCCCTGAACTCTCTGCCTTGTCCGGCTGACTGTGCACACAACTGGCTGCATGACTGGCAAGAAAATGACACTGGTTCATAAACAGTTACTCCTTGCAGACTGTGTGATGTTACTTGACTGTACTGGAAACATCTGGCTCCTTATTTGTCTCTTGTATATCCAGGAGTTTAGTTTTTGAAAAGCACATTTCTGCCGCTGTATATTAAATAAAACCAACTGACAGTATTTGCCTGCATTATCCTTTGGCTTGTCTTTCTCACGGCCTCACTTCCCTTTCCTCCTTTCACACCTTCCGTGTCTTGGCTCTCTGTGTGGTACAGTACACACTGTGTGTGTGTGTGGGTGCTTTTACAGTGTGTGTGTGTGCGTGCGTGCACGCTAATCTTTAGATGAGGGGCTGGTGGTTAAATCATGATGCATAGTCCAGGGCTGCTCTGGCCACTGTCATTAATCAGTACAGGGGCGGGGGACGTATCTGCTTTTTATCCATCTCTTAAATCAGTCACTGCAGCTATCGGCAGCCCTCCCTCCTCTCTCCCCTCCTCCCCTCCATCTCCTCCCTCCCCCCCTGCCCCTCCCCCCCCACGGGCCGCTGATTGAAGTAGCATTGTTTGGGAGACAAGCGGCATTCAATCAATAGGCAGTCTCACTAAATTACCGTTTGCATGAAAAATGAAGGGCCGCCCAACCTGACTCCATTCAGCTGGGGATTTGCTGCGCTGCGTGTGTGTTGTTGTGTGCAGATTGCAGCGAGAGATAGAAATGTGTGTATTGGATGAACCGTAGGGAAGAGAGGACTGTGTGTGTGTGATTGTTTGTGTGTGTGTGTGTGTGTGTGTGTGTGATTGTTTGTGTTTGTCAGGGGACAGAGAAGACAAAGTGGGCAGGTAATAGAAGCAGGATGTGTGTCTCTCTCCGCTGTAGTGTAGAATCTTTCGGAGACCACCTACAGCTGCATCGGGACGCAGAAGAAACGGGAGCTCGGGGTTTCCTGGTCATGTATTGATCATGGCTTGTTAAGGACTTCTGCTGTGGGCCGACGCCATGACCCTCACCCTTCCCCTTCACCCTTCAACTTTCCTTTTCACCCTTACCCCTGACTGACCTTCTCTGTCTACATCTTCGTTTATCTCCAACCTCTCCACCGTTCTGCTGAGAGGAATCCAACGATAGATCTTTCTGGATTTTTATGTGTGGAGCCGTGAACGCATCTAGAGATAGAAAAGAGTTTCCTGGCGTGCAGTGTGTGTGTTGGTGTGTAGATTTGGATGGTTGCGGTAGGCTGGAGTGAGGTCTCAGCCTCTCTGTCTGTTTGTGCTCCGCCCTGACCTCTGGCTATTAATCATCTCTAGATCTGTGTTTACCCTCAGCTCAGCTCTCCAGCACACAGGCACCTAGAGGGGCAATTAGAGGAGAACTGCCGCCCCAGCGCAGAGGATTGCCCTCCTCTTCTAGCTGCACACACACACCCGCACAAACACACGCACATGCACACACGCACACACACACACACGCCTCTGAGAAACAAGACCTAGCCTCACCCAGAAAGCCAGCCATAATGTTTTTATTTACTTTAAAAGCATCCTGCTGTTAATACAAGTGGCGTATCACAGTGCTGCCATTACATTTGTATGGGAGAGAGTTTGCGCATCTCTTTGTTCAAGTGTCTTATGTGTGTGTGTGCATGTGCGTACATGTGCGTGCATGTCTCCCGCCCCCACAGGCCATAGCAAACATGCATTAGTATAAGTTGCGCAGGCTGAGACTCATCCAGTGTACATATGGTAATGGATGATGTGTGTGGAACATGTCAGCCACCTCATCATGTAAAAGCCTTCATGTACAGGAGGGAGCATAGAGGGCTGGCAGGTAGGCATTAGGCAATATAATGGCCTCTATTTTTACACAGTGGAACACAGTTGAAGAGGCGACGCTTATGAAGCTTTCAAAAAAGCAGACACACCTGTGGGATTGGTTGGGCTGCGTGGGGGTGAGATCTTGGGGCTGGGGGGGGGGTTACAACGTGGGTAAGTGAGAGAATAAAACTGCTTTTTTAAATTGCCTGACTGTCGGACCCGTTTCTGTGCCAGTGTGTCTGCGAACAAGTGCACACGTGTATTTCTGTTTGTGTGTGTGTGTGTGTGTGTGTGTGTGTGTGTGTGTGTGTGTGTGTGTGTGTGTGCGCATATTTGTATCTGTGCTGGATTTTTTTTTTTTAAACAACAAAGCCAATAATGAGCAGTCCAGTGGTGATGTGTAATCCATGCTGTTTTTATTGCTCAGATTGATCAGAGGAGTGGAGAGAGAGAGGCTTTTTAATGACCTGCTCTGATCTCTCTCCATCTGGATTGCGGTGCTTCTAACTGAAACACTGCCTGGTCCACTGTAGAGCAAAATCAGCCTCTGTAATCTTGAACATGACCAGTATTAGTGATACGTGAGATTCTTTGTGTCTCAAGGCTCAATCCTTTGGTCAATTCTCCAGATGCCAACTGAACTTTTGAATTTTTTGTAATTACTCTCAGGGCCTATCCATAGATGCTCACACACTCACATACCTTCACCCATGTCTGAAGTTGGAGGGAGTGTGCCAGGGTCTTGTACTGAGTGGATGTAGGCCTGCCCTGGGCCCAGGGAGGTAGTTAATCTCTGTGTGTATGACATGTGTGAGCTCAGGGTATTGTACTGTATGTTTCCCTCTCACTCAGCTGTACTTAATGTAGCCCATAAAGGCTACACAACAATAAGCTACGCCTGGCACTCAGGCCACCATTCCGCACTACACTAGCCCGCTGAGCAGGATAAATGACTCCTATAAACCTGTCACACACATACATACACACACACTGGAGCGTGCACAGACTATAGAAAGTCATCTCCCCGGCTGTGGAGGATCTGCTGTGGTTCTCAGGGCGGTTGTGTGAAGTTTGTTTCACTCTGTGCAGTGTGCGGTAATAACCAGAGCGCTGCTCGTAAAAATCGGAGGTAAGAAATATGGATGGAAAATGCTTCTTGTTATCTAGAATCCTCACACTCAAAGGATATTAATGGAGGCACAGCATTCATGTGATGGTTCCATTATGCATTTGTGCATCAGTTCCAAATGATGCGATCCCTTTCTGTTCCTTCACCCCGGCCCAGTGTTTAATCAGTGGCTGAAGACAGATCCAACTTTCCTAATGTCCTGGACCTCCCTCTGCATCTCACCCAAGAAGACTGATCTACATTAAGAGGAGATAAAATAGCCCTGCCATGTGATGGCTAGCCACAGTGTTCGTAAATGAATGCCATTTAAAATACATAAAACTGTTATTCTGCATAATACCTTATGAATATATGTGTGCATGAGAAGTAGTTAAGTGTCAGTGGGTGTTGTGTGGCCAGCGATAGATGGCTCCGGGATATGTTCAGGTGTGTGTTCTGTGTTTGTGTGTGTATGTTTGCATCTCACCCTGTGTCTGATATTGCGCACCATTATTACGGCTCTCTGAGATTGAGAGGATTTTATCTATCATTTTTACAAAAGCACCCACTGACCGTCCTGACTGAGTGCATTGTAGTGGGAGCAGTGAAAGAGCTATCAGTCTATTTATGGATCCAGCGTGGTGTTTATCAGTCACAGACTGACTGTGGCACTGACAGCATCATCTGGCCTCTCATGTTACTTTTAATGATTTTCCTGTTTAAGATGTCAGTGTCATGTTGCTCTTGTTATTGTCACTGTTGTCCTGGCAACCACAGATGAAAATGGTGCATACAGGTTTAGTGGCACCCAACTTGATTTTGATAAAAATGTAAATGTGATGTAAATCCTAATATTTATTCTTTCACTTAAAAAGAAGGAAATGGAAAAAGCCTAAACACATTATCTCTGTATTTCTATGTCTTGCCTATTTTGGCACCAGCCGTGGTATTCATAAATGAACCACATAGATAATAGTCGTCGGCGAGAAATCCATTTTCATTCTTAATATTTATTCAAGCAGTTCTCTCCCATGTTTATACAATCCAGAGTATTAAAAGATTGATTCAATTTTATGTTTTGGAATAAAATGCAAACAAAAACAGATGCTTGTGTCCCCCCCCCCCTCCAAGCTGAGAAGGTATTGTGGTTTATGTAAACCACAGAGCTCTGAGCTCTGAGCTCTATTCTGGGCCTGGAGCTCCCCAGTAAGACAGAAAGAGAAGGCAGAGATGGTGAAGGTAGACCGCTGTGCTATACAGCAGGAATACTGTGTGGGTGAGAGCACAAGGCTTAAAGATGTTGTCTGTCTGAGGCTTGGTACAGCTGGTATATGACCTGATTTTAGTTACTATGTGGGTTTGTGCACCATCCTACAACCCAACCTACAGGATACATAAAATATACATTTCTTGTCAGGTTCAGAAATTTTGTATTTCATTTAATGTAGAAATCTAATACTAATACACAAATCTGTTTGCCTAAACTTGTGATGGGAGTCATTGGCTAACCAGTAATATTGCTATTATAGTTTGGAAAAATGCAATTAAATAATATTTCTAAAATGATTCAATCATATTGAAAACATTATTTCCTTGCTAGATCGGTCAATTTTATGTAACTAATATAAGTTATTTTATACTCATTTTCGGTCTTGCCAAAGCAATGTGCTCAGTGAGGGATTGTGCATCGATACATTGAACAAAAACACTGATATTTGGTCCTAGTGTGTTGTGCCTCCTGTGCAGGTCTGCCATGGCTGACTGTGCTGCTGTCTGTAATGTAACTCTGGCTTCTTTTGTGTGACTGGCCGTTCCTGTACCAGTCTCACTTGCCCAATAAAAGTTTCCATTTTGTGTTATGGCTGCTGCAAAATGCCACTAATTCTGTCACTAGAAGCAGCTGTGTTTGTGTTAGCAGCTCGCCGCAGTGCCCCTTGTTTTTGGTGTTGCAATTGTGTCTTGTTGAGGGTTTAATGCACTTGCTAAGTTACACTGGGGACTGGAGCAGGTTTAGCTTCCTTCTTTAATCCTTATGCACTGCTGTGCATAAACACAAAGATTAATCTTAGTCTAGTACAGGTGGGAAAGGGGTTTGTATGATCTACATTGTTTTAAAGATGATTGCAGTTGTAGTTTCCTGTGTTTCTATTGCTTGTTGCATCATGTAATTGATGTTATACATTTATTTTGATTAGATTGTTGTTTATCAACCACGTTTCAAGAAAATACTTTCCCCCTCCCCTCCTTTCACGTTCTCAGTCGGCAAGGTTGTTACGAAGCCCAGTGAAAGCGGAAAGAAGCACAACTGAATAAAGTCACCTGTGACATGCTCCACGGCAATGCTGGCAGTAAGCCGACTAGCAATAGCAACATTTGTCGAACAAATTCATAAAATGGGTAACAGCAAGTTGTGATGAAATTTTCTCTTGTCCACCTAGTGAATGACTGACTCAGGGTGAAAGGTCAGTGTGAGGCCCTAGTTGGCTGTGCCACAGCTAGTGCATTAAATCTTACAGGCTTTGAGACGCTCGGGCGGCTCCTCCAGACGCAGCTGTGGTTTTCTGCTGATACTGTTGGTGCCAGGGCTGATAACAGAAGACCTTGGATGGTCAGTAACAAGTGGCTGGGTGTTCTGAGAATCAGCACCTGGGTGGGATTAATCTCGTCTCTCCTTTTATTTATTGTTAATGGACCAATAGTCTTTTCACACGTCCCTTCTCGTCTCTCCTTTTTGATATTTGACCAATTTTGGAATGTAAGCTATCTGTAGTAATCTTTCTAAGTGTATAAAGACTAACCGCAGGGGTTCCTGCTTCAGATTTGAGGTGGCATCATGCACAGGAGACTGTATTGATGATACCTTTCTCCTTGGCCAAGCTTCAATAAACATTCTCTCTGTAAGACGTCCAGGGCTCCAGCGCTCTTTTTTTCACTGAAATATCTCGACCACCGATGATAAAAATTTTCCCTATCACAAGTTAGCTTATTATCAAGCCTACTGTAGCCAGTTCTGAGTCAAGATGGACCCATTAGCAGCTTGTAGGGCTCTCCTTCTCGGTAGAGCCGGACCAGTATGGCTCCACGGTTGCACTGGGACAGAAGGTTTTGGCCTTGGACTTATTTACTGGGACCCACCACACAAATGACACTGACGGAGCCGGTAAAAACTTAATAAACTTTATGGATGTTTTGACGGTCCACCAACCGACTGGGATTTGAGCTGGTAGTCCCCATGGCCACTGCTTGTGCTCTGGTTTTATTTATTTCTTAGTCTGAGGCCTTTTTAGATGAAAAACATGGTTTGTTCAGTGAAGGCAGTTCTTGAGGGTTGCTTTTACCCGAACACTGCGTACTGCACTTTGCGATCTCACCAGTGGGGATTCCTTGTGGTTTCCTAAACGTAGGGAGTGCCAACAGTTTAACAGGAGGGACTCAAATGCACTAACGTGCACACGCACATGTGTTACTCCACTATATCTTCACATAGAAAATATTTTTTTGTTGCTATATTATTGTTTCAGATCTTGTTTACACAGCCTTTAACTTTCCCTCAGAGTGTGTGGTTTGAAACAAGATATATTCTCAAACTGAGTTCTTGTTCCACCTCATAGTGCGTCCACAGAGACACACTCATTAATGAACACTAATTAAAGGCACATTCTCTGCGTCCTGTATTGTTGTACGCTCGCGTGTGGGACGGACATGAAGGCGTCCTTACTGAGTGTAGGGGGAGGGGAGCTACAGAAGGTGGGATGGGTTGATTTCACATGGGTGCAGATATGCAGGGGGAAGTGGCAGCCAGACAAGGGGGTAGTCAAAGCATCCTTCATGTAATTTAAATGCAATTATGTGTTCCCCCACCCTGTTCCTTCATGGCTTACGGTGCTGGGGTGAATAACATGGGCGTATCTTCATCTAGTCCTGCCCAGGGAACTAGTGTCTCCGTCTGGGCCAGTCTGGTTCTTGCCTCGGCTCAAGTCACCTGCTCCTCTTATTATTGGACATTATTCCACTGGCAGAGCAGAAAGGAAGAGAGGAGGGGAACTTTAATAGCACACCTGAATAGAGGGTGTCATATAATCAATGCATACAGGCCTGCATTACAGGCTGTCACTGAGACTCCATCACACACCAGCAGAGAGGAGGAGGGAGAATGGGATATTAACTCTTGTGAAAGGAGGGATGGGTATCAGCGGCCTGCAGTTAAATGGCTTGCTCGAAAGGAGATGAGGCCAGAAATGAGGCACCCGTTTGAGTTGGAGTTGGGCGTACGTGTTTTGCACAATGTTTGCCTCTCTGCTCCAGATCTGTGCCCCTCGATCCGCTTTTTGTCTCACTCTCTTTCTCTTTCTGTTACCTATCACTTGTTTTCCACATGCTCTCAGTGATGTATTACGATGATTTCGCTAATCACACATATGATTAAAGAAACTGCTTTCCACTGTTTCCATACAGCTGACATCCAGTTAGAACTTCCTCAAACAGAACTTCTCTTAAGAAGTTTTTCTGTGTTTTTATGCCTGTGTGTGTATTCAACTGCTGTCGTCAGCAGACTGTAATCCCTCTGAGCCTTCCTTGTGTGTGTGTGTGTGTGTGTGTGTGTGTGTGTGTGTGTGTGTGTGTGTGTGTGTGCGTGCGTGTGTGTGTGTATGTTTGTGTCAGTCCATTTTTTTCCTGGTTGGGAAAATGCCGGACTGCATGTTTGTGTGTGTCTGTGTGTGCGTGAGGGATGTTCAGCGGAATGCCCTTTGATACAGAGAGACTTTTAGAAATGCAATTTCCTCCCTTTCAGTATATGCGTGTATTCATGTTGGGTTTATTAGAATATGAAAGTGTTGCGCCGCAGTGCCAGGGTTAGCCTCTCCCTCCGTCCGCTCTCGCTCCCTCGCTCTCCCCTTTCGCTCGTTCTTTGGCCTCTGCGGTCTCTCTGGCTGGCTCATGCATTAGAGATGAGGGGCTGGAGAGAAGAGGGAGACCAACGCCAGGGGAGGCCAACGGCTTACACCAGGAAACTTGCCATTATAAACAGGATCAACATGCCTCGCATATCAGACACTTTCAAGTCTGTGTGTGTGTTTGTGAGGGGGTATAGGTGGGAGGGGATGTAGTAGTTAGGAATAGATGAGTGCGTGATTTTAAGTTTTTATGTGCTTTTAAAAAAAAGAAAAATATTGTCTCATTTTTTACTTCTGGATTTGAACCTGGATTAAAAGGACACGAGGCTTAAAAGGCCCAAAGAATGACACAACGAACACAGACCACAGGCAATCATCATCATCATCATCATCATCATCATCATCATCATCATCATCATCATTATCATCATCATCATTATCATCATCATCATCATCATCATCATCACAGTCATTAGGATCATCAACACCTTGCAGCGGCTATAAGATTGTAGGATGACAGAATGAAAGGGAAGGAGTGAAGAGCGGTTGTGTAGAGAGAAGAGACTTTTCTGTTTGATAAAACACTCGTTGCTGACCTGTCATCCTCTCCGACCTATTCTGTGTGGGCTTGTGTATGTACGCTAATACAAATGAGTCTTCTTTCTTCTGGCTCTTCTTCTTCCCTCTGCTTGTCTCTTTTCTTTACACACTCACTTTCTGTAACTTTTGTGTGTGCTCCCTGTTCATTGAACAGTTTGATAATGCCAGGCAAAGAGTTGAGTCTCTGTTCTTAGTAGGTGCTCCAGACAGAGGGGCTGCTTGTTCAGGCTCTTCTTCCCTTGCAGAGCAGATGGGGAGGGTAGGCACAAAAAAGGCAGACTCACCCCTGGGGCTAGGTCTCTTTTCTTCTCCCATCAGCAGGCTGGGATGAGGTCAGCTCTGGGGTTATGTGCACGGTGGCGCAGACTGGATCTGTACGAGCCAAAACCGCATCTTCCCCGTCACCATAAGTGGAATGTTGCCATTCTGTTTTTTTCCAGTTTATGACGTTCATTGTGACTGACTGTGTCTGTTTATCCAGACCTTGTCTTTGTATTGGATCTTAATACATTATTACTATAAACAAATGAGTAGGAGTGTCGCAAATCTGATCTGCAGGATGTGAATCAAGGCCAATCAATACATCTTATAAATGATCAGTAACTGCGGTATGAAGCATGATCCATTTGTGGAAACTTTGTTGATTGTAAACCATCTATCTGTAGATACAGTAGCTGTCAGAATCATTGCATTATGCTCCTTTAAAACACTGAAACCTGTGCTGTGACCAAATGAAGCACAGAGCAGCACAAATAAACACTTTCAATAAAACATGTGATTAATGAGTCACATGAGTGCAGCAGCTTTGGGTAAAAAAGGATTGCTTTGCTCCAATGGTTCATTTGTTAAGCAGCATTTCTCAGGTAAATCAACAATCTGAAGTGCATTTTGAATTGTTGTTAATGTTTGGGATGAAGAGAAGCTTCCAGTTGTGTGCAAACCTTAGTGACACAAGTGTTCCACAGTGTAGAAGGTCATACAAAGAAGTATAGGAGACAGTCAAAGGACAGATGATGTAAGGCTTAATGCAGAGCTGTTCACCTGCCAAACACATCTTACCTAAAGTGAACTTTACTGGTTTTGATATAGGCCTACTGTAGGTAAGGAGTGCAGTTGTATTATAGTATAATAGAAATATCAAGTCCCAACTTTTTGGCTGCACACTGACAGTCCTTGCAGACATAGGCTGTCCTCCAAATTTATGCCACGCAGACCCTTGCTAACCCTCATGGCCTTTTGGATGTACAAGCTAAGTTGGGCACCATATTGTATTTATTTGAGACTGCATGCTGTTAACATCTTCTTGCATAGAAAATGAAAGACGCACAAATGGCAAGATTGTAGGATGCAAAGCAGTTTAATTTAAGGGAATGTGCTCTTCTTTTTTTTTTTCTTCTCATCAGAAAATACAGATAGTTAAATTCATTTGTCTATGGCGACTTCCACATTCACATTCTCTCAGAAATCACTTTTCTTTTTCTAATCGCTGACCTCCTGCAGTCAGTATGGGGTGGTCCCTCCACTGCCGCCACCCCACTGGCTAGGGGCTAATGTTCACAAGGCCCCCATCCAGACAGGGGCACTCCTCTAGCCTCTGACCCCAGCCTCCCCCTCCCTTACCTGGGTCAGCCCGCAGAGGACAGGTCCTGGGAGAAGATTAATGGAAGTCACTGTCGGAGCAGGTGTGTGTGTGTGTGTGCACGCGTGTGTGTGCGTGCGTGTTCGTGATGGTGCAAGACAGAGAAAATGCACACAGGCCAGTGTGTGTGACAGGGAGAATGTATTCTGGAAATGGGAACAAAAGTTTTTTGTTTTGTTTTGTTTTGACGACGTCTAAGATTCATAGAAAATAACGAGAGAAATCTTAAAGACAAAAAGGTTTAAATTTCATTTTTGAATTCTTTTCTTCAGTTTTTCACTGAGGAGTTTTGGTCAATTATTCATTAGTCATTTACAGTATGCAGGTAATTTCTGTCTTCTTCAGGTAACAAGTATAACCCTTATTTAGCAGGTGATTATGCAGGCCCACGTGGCACAAACCCCTGTCTTCTCTCACTCTCTCACTCTCTCTTTCGCTCTCCCTCTCTCTCTCTCCCCTCCTGTGTGTGAAGAGTGCTGTTTCAGCAAGGTCTTCTGTTCATTCTCAAGGTGTCCTCCGCACCGGCTCTTTTCTGAAGGCCCTTTTAATGGATTGGCCTGATATACCTTCCAAATGGAGCACTTTGAGCGTTAATTCGCTTTCTGATAAAGATCCCCCCTTTTTACCTTCCCTTTCTATAAGTCTTCTCCCCGATATGAAGTACACAAGGAAGGGCAGATGAGCACAAAATCCTCTCTCTGTGTCAGGCTGGGTGGGAAAATGGACTAGGGTGAAAAAGAATCAATTGGATCCCCATTCATGTGTTAGTGGGGTGGAATGAGGAGAGTGTATTGTGGAGAATGGTTGGAGGTTGTCTCTCTACCCCCCCTGCTGCCTCCACAGACTGGCCCAGTGTCTGGGGGGGAAATTGGAGCCTTTCTGTCGGCTTTGTGGCGACAGCAAGGGTTATCGCCGGGATCTGGCCATTGGCAGGTATAGCTGTCAAAGCTGTCAGTACCTCTGAACTCAGGAGCATGTCTGCACACATACAGTATGTGCACGCACAGATAGACACACACACACACACACACACACACTCACACACACACACACCCACACACATATATATATATATAGAGAGGGAAGGGACATGCTTAGACCCTGCCAATACACACACAGTGCACATGCACAAACAAACGAAAACATACACACACAGACATGCAAACAGCATCTAAATTATGGAAGTATGCTATATAAGATAAGCGGCACATTTTTTGACAACCTATTACCGCTCCAAAGCTCATTCAATCTGTTAACCCTCGGCATGCCGGAGTCCCCGCGCTGCATTTTGGCTGTTCCTGAACGAGCACAATGGAGCTGGTTTGACCTGTTTGCCCACTCAAGTGTGACATTATTGTGCCGTATTTGCAGCTGGACTTGAAAACTTCTTTTGCTCAAACTACAAATTAAACATCATGTCTCTACACAAGTGCTTACACGGTCAGATTCTTATGAATAACTTCCCACCCGCCTTCATTACCCGTCTCTGCAGGAAAGTACTCTATGTCTACTGGCCCTCTGATGCAATGTGGTGAGCTAGAAGCCTCTGACTCTTCAAACAGTTTCTCTTGCGCTCAATTATTTATTTATTTTGTTCTGTCATTGACTGAGCGGGAGCAGCGCTCTGAGCAGTTTGTGTTTCTTTGTTCATCGCTGGAAATAGAAGGTTGGAGTAAAGCCCCTTTTCTTGTCGTCTTGGCTGGTAGTTTATTTGTTTGATCAGTGCGCTATATTGTGTTTGCAGCTGGTGTGTGTGTGTGCGGGAGTGAGAGAAAGGAAGAGAGAGGGAGAAAGCTGAGAGCTGCTCTCCCACCTAGAGAGAAAGAGATAGAGAGAGTAAACTCATGTTTACAGTGTTGTCCCAGTGGATGAGGGCTCCCTGCGGTTCAGCCCAATTATGAGCGGAGAAAGTAAAGCAGCCCAAAACATATGCACATCTTGGCTCTGGAGAGGAAGAGAAAGAGAGAGCAGGAAGAGTGGAGGAAGAGGGCAAAAAGTGCAGAGCACAGGACCCAGTGGGCTCTCACTTGGACCATTTGGCAAACACACTAATTAATGCCCTCACACACACGCGCGCACCAACACACACACACACACACACACACACACACACACACACACACAGATGCTTTGTCACATTTTTCAGCGGGCTGACTTAATTTAAATAATTCCTTTTCCATTCGTTTCATTATTAAGTGTGCTTTGACTTCTTCATTATCATATTTGTTTTCTGTCAGACACACCACCATTAGTCTCATTTGTGAAAGAGTTTATTCTGTCTTCTCTCCTCTTCTCCTCCCCTCCCTCTCCTTCCCCCTCTGCATGGCCTGGTCCTCCCCTCTCTCCCCTCAGCGAGACATTGAAAGGCCGAGACAGAGAGCTAATCCAACAGCATGTTTGATGCATTTTTAAACAGCTCTGGACTTTTTCAAGTTTCCAGCCAACAGAAGATCTCATCTGCTATAATTTAATCAGCGGGTGGAATCACACTGCATATTTAAGCAACATTAAATATCTCCCGTTCTCCCTCTTCGGCCACTTAACTGAGAAACGGAAAAAAAAACGAATTTTATTTTATTTCCTGCGTATTTCCCCCCATTTACACTCTTTCATCTGGCACTTAAAAGAGGCAGTGATTTGTCAAGTAATTACCATCTCTTTTTGGAAAGAGAGAATGTTCAAGTGCTGTTAGGAGAGTTGTGGTTGTTCTGGCACACGTCGTAGAAAGCTGTAGAAGGACTTTAAAAGCGCCGTGTGTGCACAGAGGTCAGAAAGCTGCTTTCACACACTATATCCAATCTGTTCAAAGTGTAACACAGTTCAACCATAATGTAAATCTAGTTTTATTTATTCCCCATTAAATGATCCATGTGTGGAACTGCATTACTGCCGTTATCTGATTATGTGTAAACTGAGTCTATCTTTTAGCGTGTTCTCATGTTTGTGTGTGCGTGGGTGTGTGTTGCACAGGGCTTTGTTGGGGAGGCTTTCCTATTTTGCCCATCGCAGCTTTTTTCTGTAACATAAATATAAAAAAAATGAATATTTATCAGCGGTCCAGGGCTGTGTGCTGTGGGATAGGGAGAGTGGAGAGTAGGCTGTCTGTGTGGATGAGGGGAGGACCAGGGGAATTGATTTTTGACCAAATGTGTTTTGGATTTAATTCAGCTGCTGCATTTTTCTCCGCCGCTCTATTTGCATAGAAATCATTTGAGGTGAGTGAATTTTAGAGGACAGCCAAGTTGCGAAAAGCTACAGTCCTTCTTTGTGCCCCTACGATTGAGTGCGTACGTTTGTGTGTGTCTGCCCACAATACATACATGGGTCTCAAGTTTGTTTTTGCATGATTGTGCGCTGTGTGTGTGTTCCCTCTGTGGGCTCTAACCCGTGCTGTTACATGTGCTGCCCATGTGAAGGCAGCACTCTGCGTAGTCAAGTTCTCTGACTCGCTGTCCTATATGCACACACTTACACACACACTTACACACACACACACACGCACGCACACATCAGATCGTCACAGTTCCTTTTTACACCCGGCTCTGAAGGGGAGCATTCTGATGACAGTCAATAGCCCAGACAGCAAAGCTCTGTCAATATTTAGACAGTACTATAGTGTTGTAAAATGAACCAATACACAACGGATGAGGCTCCTCACTGGATTAATGATGCCTGACTGACTGGCTGCTGCAGACACAAGTGGAGATGAAGATGTTATTTACCCCTTTTTGCTCTCTCTCTCTCTCTCTCTCTCTCTCTCTGTCTCTTTCTCTCCTTCTCTCTCACACCTTCCTTCATTTGGAAGCTGCTCTCGTGTAGTTTCGCGGTGATCGATGAGTCTATGTTCAGTTAAAGAGGAATCTGATTCCAATAGAATAACGCTGGGCTTTGTTCACTTTGCATTTGTGCTTCTCTCGACACTGTCTCAGCTTCACAGGAGTGCTGTTTGTACAGTAATACACTGTAGAGAGTTGTACATGTGCTGGGTTGGATCGGGGGGGTGGGTGTAAGTGGAAATGCTGTTATTGATCTCGAAGTGTCTTCAACAGAAATCATAAAGAATACAGTTAATGACTCAAACACTCAAATAATAATTTTGACTTTCTTCTTGCCAAGCCTCTGTCACCTCAAAGTCACTCTTTGGTTTGTGTCTTCCTTTTGCTCTGGTGACGCAATGTCGGCCCTTGTGTGACTTCTTCCAAATGGGCATTAGAATCACCACGCTGCCATTGGCTGTAATGGAATGTGACGATTAGCGCTCTCGTCGCTAGGCTAATGGGCCTGACTCCTCTGTTGGGGCCTGTGGGAGGTGCATTGTGGGATAGCCTAAATGATAGCTGGCGCACGGCGGATGGGTGTGAAGACGGGGCTAAGCGCCTCTCTTCTCCTTTTAGCCTCTCCTGTCTCTTTCTTCATTTCTCATGGAGGAGTGCAGATTGTTAGAGAACGAAATAAACGTGTGTTTCTAAATGTCAAGTCCCACTGCTGGCCAGTGGGATTGTGCTGTAACTGGTGTGTTGCAGGGGCGGGGAGGAGTAAAACATAGCCCAGAGAAGGACTTGTAAGGACGGCTCTTCGCAGATGAAAAAAATGTCCAGGACTGACAGAAACGGTATAGTCTCCATGTGTACACAGAAACATCCGACGGGGGGGAAAGGTTAAAGGGAACGGGAGTGAGGCTGTGTGAAATGTCATGTTTTGGAAGAGGCTTAATACCTGCTCCTTCGATGCTGTTGTGCTGTTGGACGGAAGCTCCTTCATTCCTCCGCTCGTCTTTTATTTTTACACTCACGGTTTCCCACCTGTCCTCTCCAGATACAAGTAGAACTGAGAACAGCTGTAACGTAGCTGGGTGGTGCGTCTCTTAATCTTCCCAAAAGTCATGCAGTTCTTTGATTGCCACTTTGGTTGGCTTCAGTGCCTCTTGACAGTGGTGGTTAGGCCCCTGCCCCGCCACTCCACCACTATCTCCCAGCTCCATGCACCAGCTTCACTGGAACAGATTAAATGAGCACAATGATTCTTTAATCAGATAACCCACGCTCCGAATAGATTAACCTTCCTAACGCAGGTCCTCTTCCCTCTCTCTTCGTCTCCTCTCCTCCTTTCTCCTCAACCAGAGAGAGAATGGAGGTCCACAAACTTTAATCTTCATTACCTGCTTTGATTTCTCTGCTAAAGGAAGAAATGCATAATTTACATCCTTTGAAGTAGCTCCACTATTACTGACAACATGTTACCTTTAATCTTAAGAGCCCTGCAACATTAAATATTTAGTCATTTACCGAACAAAGGAGGACCGAGGCGATGCCTTCCTACCTCTTTGACTTTCACTGTCATGTGCACTCAATGTCCCCAGTAAGAAGCAATTAATTTTGCGGGGAGAAACAGCTTTTACTGAAGTGCAGGTAACTTTAAGTTGTTTTCACACTTTTACCTTGTTATTTAATCCTGCTGAAAGGAGAGAGCTTTAAAGTAAAGTGCTAGTGTTAGCAGAACTGGATGTGGGTGACCGGAAGGCTAACAAGTTAGTGCCAGTCTGTCTCTCTCTCTCTCTGTCTGTCTGTCTGATTTGTCACTTTCAGAACCGTCCTGTTTAGTCTTGTCTATCCTCCCAGCAATGGTGGGTTTAGTGGTAAAACCTCTGATTCATGATGATAATAATTTCTTTTTCTTCTTCTTGTCCCATAAAGCTGCACAATGCTGCGACTGTGCCACGTGTGTGATTGTGCGTTTGTATTGTTGTCTAAGAGTGCTCCTGTACTGCTGACAGCCGGTGTGTGCATGCATACACGTATGTGTGTTTGTACAAAAATTCACACGCACACACGCACACACACACACAAACACACACATGCACATGCGCACACACACGTGTAGGAGTGTGTCCTACTTGGGTCTCTTCCAGGAAGCGTATACTCCTATCTCCCTGTGTTCCGCTTGAGCAAGTAAGGTTTCTTTTTTTATTTTTTATCACCAACAAAACAGTGAATGATATTCTTGTCCACACATCTCTCTCTCAGGTATAATCCTTTTTTCTTTTCCTGTCAGTGCATTTGGGTCACAAACAATCTGTGAAACAATCTTTGGTGAGTTTAAACATCTAGTCATTAGTGGCAAAATAGAAAATAATACATTTTAAACAAATGTCTTGACTGGTTTCTCTAATTTTTTATACTTCTAATGAATGGTGGATGCTTTGATAGCCGTCCTCATCTTCCAGCTGTGGAACAGCGCAACTGCACTAGCAGTTTGTTTTCCAATTCCTCGTTGGGCTCTCTGAAGGAAAATTAGACAATTATCCAGACTCATAATGTTGTTCCACCCTCCAACCCCCCTCCTCTACCCCTCCTTCTTTCTTCATCTCCTCCCGCTCTCCGCCTTTTATGATTAATTACTCTGTGAACATCATATGCCGGTTGAACAGAAACATAAGTGTGGGACTACGTAATTGTGTGTCTCTGTTAATGAGTGTTGAACACACTTATAGTAGTTGCTCAATCCCTCTGTGTTGTCTTCCTCCCTCCCTCTTGCACACGTATACACAAAACGTGTCTATTCTCAAATATATACGCACACACAGGCACATACGCACACACACACAGGCCGGGAGTATAGATTACCATAGTAATAGCTGCTGAGTAGCTTAGGGCTGGTGACTGATGGTCTTATGCAGCACCTCTGTCTGCCACTTGGTCAGTGAAATTAATATCCACTCCAGTCTAAGCTGGGCTGCGAGCCCGAAGTTGCTGGTAGGAATCGTGAGCTGTAGCCCAAGGCTAAGATCTACCTAACTTCCCCTCTGAGCTGCAGCAGGCACCGGACACACTGCTGCGACTGAAGTCATTAAAACATAGGCCCACCTCTTTTTCTCAGCGTCTTTCCTTCTTTGCTTCCTCCCTCTCTCGGTCCTTCAAACATCTCCGTGAGGGCCTGCAGGAATAGAAATGCTCTATTGATCAGAATAAACAGTGGAATAATCTTTAGTAATCAGCCTGGGCTCCGGCTTTATTAACAATTGATGTGGTCGGAGTGGAGATCAAGAGAAGTGTGGCTACGAAGGACTGCTGTGTATGTTTATGTGTGTATGTTAGTGCGAACAAGATGAAGTATGGTTTGTGTGTGTGTGTGCGTGTCTGTGTGTCTGTGTCTGTGTCTGTCTGTCTGTGTTTACTCCTTTTCTTTTTTCAGTCACCCTGTTCATATCCATCTATAGGGTCCTGTCTCTTTGCCCCATAAAATATTAAACATTTTCTCTCCTGTAGCCTGCCATGCACTCTGTGCCTTTTGAAATACAGAATGCACACAAATACTCATGGAAAAACCTACAGTCTGAAGTATGCACGCACCCTTACTAAGACATCAACATTGATAAGCAACTCAGAAGCAACAACAGTGTAGAAATAAGACTTGAGACTTGTGGGAGTATCTGAAAGGCTGTTTCGGCCTTTCTCGCTCCTTAGTGTTATACTTGAACTTGACATATAACTCAGTATAGTATAGCTTTTCGTCCTCTTTGCTCATAGCGCATCATAGTTTGTCTCATTGTTAAGTGTGTATGTGTGTTTGTGTGCGGGCCCGTGTGCAACCACCCCTGGGCAGGGCATTTTTCTCCTTTCAATACGACATTGATTTCCTGTATGACTTCATCAGACTAATACCCGCTTTGCCTCCTTCTACACTTGCACACTTTTTCTCTCTCTCTCTCTCTCTCTCTCTCTCTCTCTCTCTCTCTCTCACACACACACACACACACACACACACACACACACACACACACACACACACAGATGCCCATAATGCCAGTGTTTCCTCCCAGCAATCAGTCAAGGCAGCTTGTCTTTGGATCAATGGCCTCTATGAGCAGACTTCAACACTGGAAATGGAAAATGGACCATTCAGAAAAGCTGATCATATAACATAATGAGCAGTTAGGCTGTCAGTCCAGAGAGAGAGCACCGTGAAGAAAACCTGACACATCTGAATTCCTATTTGCATTATGTATTCTCTTGAGACATTATTCGTGTTACTCTGTCCTGTTTGTCTTTTCTCCGCGTGATATCAAACAAGCCCACATAATCTCTGCAGATATTTCATTGCAAAGACCTTTAACAAGACAGATTCCCCCTAAAATAACATATGACAACACAGAGCTATAAAGCATTGAAGGGGGTTGGAAATAAGATGAACTCACCATAAACCTTTGTTTGCGAGTCTACAGAGACAATACCACAGGGAACTGATGGTGACCAGATCAAGGCTTTTTGGGCTGTTTAAAAGAGCCGGATTGTCTGTTTATGAACCCCACAAACACTCACCCATATGGCATTCGCACACACATGCACAGACTGCCAGTAATACTTCCCACTTTGATAGCACAGCCCATACTCCCCGTGATAATACACTCAGTGATCCCTATCAGCAGTACATGAAGTGTCAGAAGGAAAAGAAAAGGGGGGAGATTGGACAGAGAGA
This sequence comes from Seriola dumerili, assembly GCF_002260705.1. Taxonomy (NCBI): domain Eukaryota; kingdom Metazoa; phylum Chordata; class Actinopteri; order Carangiformes; family Carangidae; genus Seriola; species Seriola dumerili. The sequence goes on along the minus strand of NW_019174474.1, from coordinate 4,603,055 downwards.
GAAGCTAGTTATCCTTATGCGAACATGCAGATTAGAGCCCTGCTGGGTTCACTACATGTAATTGAAGTGCGGCGCTTATCTGTGGATTCAATGGAGAATATAACCTCCCCAACATTGCAGGATGTTATGAATAGAACGAATATCTTAAAAATGTGGTTAAAATGCACAAGCAGGTACGTGCAGGAGTGTGTGTGTGTAGAGGGAGATGTTGTGTACGTGTGTCTGTGTCTGTGTCTGTGTGTGTGTGTGTGTTTTTGTGTGTGTGTGTGTGTGTGTGTGTGTGTGTATGTATGTGAGTGAATGTGCCCAGGAATACAGTACAGTACCTGACAGTGATATGAGGATGAGCGTAAAGCTGGGAAAAGGGGGAGACCAAGTGGTGTCAGGTGTCAGGAGTAGTGAAAGAGCGGGATACCTGGTATTTTTGGCTCCCTCAGGCTCAGAGTGACAGGATACAGTGTGCTGGTGTTATCACAATGTTTGTTTCAAGCCTTCACATTATTGTAGCCGGCGTGGAGGGAACACTTGTAAGATCAGACACAAAAGCCCCTTCAGGAATAACCCTCATTTCTGTGCCTCTCTGATCCCTGTTTGTACACAGTTCTCAGATGTGTTTTCTCCCACAGTCACAGACACTTTTTCTTCTCCTTTATGTCTGCCTTTCTTTTTCACTCAGACTGCCTCTTTGTCAGCAGTCCAACATCACTCTCCTGAACTGCCATCCACCCGCCCCTCCTCACACAAACCGGGTCATACAGTCTTGTAGGGTGTCTCCACTTTTAAGCTTTCGCTCTACTCTCCTGATTCATCACCTTACTGGCTAAGAGCCAATGGGGAAGGAAAGAGATTTTAAGATAAGAATGAGAGAGAGAGAGAGAGAGAGAGAGAGAGAGAGAGAGAGAAGAGAGAGAGAGAGAGAGAGAGAGAGAGAGAGAGAGAGAGAGAGAGAGAGAGAGAAACGCCTTTTACCCTGTGAATGAAACAGCTACTTGTTGGGTCAGTCAGCAACAAAATACACCATCCCTCCAACTTTCATCAGAATAAGACAAGTGATTTTGATGCTGGGTGTAATTCTTTTGTCCATTATAACTGTTGGTTGGTCACAATAGCATTTAACTCCTCATCTCTACCTCAGGCTCAACACTGGCAAGAATGTTGATTGAGGCAAGAAGCAAACAAACATCTTTCACCTTTTAAAAAACATTTTTAAAAGTTTTAGAGTTTTTAGTCAAATAAAAGAAATCTGAACAGAAATAATGCCAAAATGAATAAATGAATGAATAAAATACAATGCAGGAAGAAGTTATCACATCTTTTACTCAAGTAGCTGAACCTGTCCCTGACATATGTTATGTTTCAGTGTAGAAATATTCTGATACAGTTCTGCATTCAAAATGTTACTTGAGTAAAAGTACATAGTATTAGCATATATACATAAAGTAGTCATTATGCTGAATGGCTTCAGTATGTTATATATGATAATATGTCATTGGATTATGGTTATCAATGCATTCATGTGTAATCATCTCTTTAATGTTGCAGCTGGTAAAGGTGGATATAACTGTAACGTCTTTATATACTGCTAGGTGGTTTAATCTGTAATTATACACCGTCTATGATTTGTTGTTTGTATTTTGTATTAATAATCTAAATGTACAAACTAACGAGCAACTGAAGCTGTCAAATCATTTTTAGTGGTGTAAAATGCACAATAATCGGCTCAAAAATGTAGTGAAGTATAAAGTAGCATAAAAATGGAAATACTCAAGTAGCAATAATACAAGTACTTCAAAATTCAAATTAAGTCCAGTATTTGTAAATGTTTGAAATGTGGAACCTTCATTTCTGTGTCGTTAGGTTTATCAATGAAATGTTTTATATCACAGTAAATGGTAAATGGACAGCATTCATAAAGCAGAAGAGTTATAAACTTTAACTTTTCCACTGTACAAGGAAAATAAGTTCAGTTGATGCTGACACGTCTTCTGTTTCCAGGGTTATCTGCTCTTTTTTTGTTTTTCGAGAGTTTCTTCTTGCTTTGATAAAGCAGACCTGCTTCCCTCTAAATCTCTCCAGATACCCTATTGTTAGTGTAGACTCTTTGACCTGGTGGTGCAGTGTGAGCAGGGTGTACATTGGCCCTTTATGATGCTGCCTGTGTTTCTGGCTATAAGTTCAGGTTGTTAAAGTTTATCCCCTTTATGTACTTTAACAGCCTTTAATATCAGCTCGTAAACTAGCACCAAACAGGCCACTGAGGCCCCCTCTCCCTCAGAGAGATGACACACTGATGAACGCACTGCCAATTAACAGCTCCGCATCTCCAACACTTGACTGCCTCAACTGGGAGGAGCGGGAAGGAGGCGGGTGGTGTGGGTTTGTTAACATGCGAACGCTTGAGTGTGAGCATTGGCAACAAATACACAGAAATGCATGAGGACTTTTTCCTCTGAGGTAAAACAACTCTGTGTGTGTGTGTGTGTGTGTGTGTGTGTGTGTGTGTGTGTGTGTGTGTGTGTGTGTGTGTGTGTGTGTGTGTGTGTGTGTGTGTGCGCGCATGTGCGTGTGTGTTTGTGTGTTGAGAGACGGTGTGTATGTGTGTGTCCCAGTGTAGTGTGTAATCTCTGCTGTCTCTGTCTCCTGCCTGGCTGTGACGCAGAGGGAGGATGTGATGGAAATCTCCCTCTATTTAAATCCACCGCTGGCACATCAAAGCCTGCTGCTGCTGGAATAACAGAAATAATTAGACACAAACGCCTCATTTACATAAAAATGTTAATTAATCTCTTCTCTCTTAGCCCATTCAGGCTGAGATGGCCCAGTGTACTTTGTATCTGTCAGTGTGATCTGTGTGTGTGGACACTGAAGTATTTTTTTTTTTTTTTTTGGGTCAGTTATGAATGAGAAGTCAGAGGCTTTAACTGAGGCTTTCACCCCCTCCTCTTTATCTGTTTCTCTTTGTATGTGCCAGTTAACTCTGAGTCAACTCTCATAACAGCTGTCCCATACACGGCCTTGTGTGTGAACAGTGTTGGACTGCCTGCATGGCTCCCGCATAGGCCTCTTCCTATTTGTCCCTTTCCAACATGTTTGTTCAGATTCCCTCCTCTTGTCTGAACAACTTCATCTCATGGAGACGAGCTTTCCACAGTGATTACACAAACTCTCACGCTGTTTATTTCAAACTACCACTGCAAATGAATGCCGCAGTTTGTGGGTCGTATTCTTGTGTGTGTATTTGTGTTGTAACATCCATCTTCATGTGAAAAATGTAATTATGAAAATGAGGATGTGAGATTAGTCGTTAAAATAGGCTACATGAGTCTGTATATATCTGAACAGTTGTTTGGATGGTTTTTCTATTTATTCTTTGTCTGTCCACCACTTGTTTTGTGCTAATTATGATAATTAATAATTCTATTTAATTTAGTTTGGTCCAATTTTATTTATCACGTTTATGTGTTGTCTCTAGGCCTATTTAATGTCTTTGTTTTTTCTTTTACACAATGTGATGTTTTATCTAGAAGGGTGCTATGTGATTAAACATAATTTACCTACTTAAATATTGCGCATACACGTATAAGTACAGTAACCCAAAATATGCATCGATCTGAATGACTTCTTCTTGAGTACACTTCGGCTACAGGAATCAAAAAGTTTCAGTTGCACTCAAATCTGTCTCTGTATAATCTCCATCTCTTCTGCACTTAATATTCTAGATTACAGTCTGTCTGTAGAGGTGACCTCCTCCTCCTCCTTTCATCTCTGTCTGCTTAACCTGAGACAACACTCTCTGACTGGAGAGTACAGACACACCAAGTTGAGCCTGATTATAACAAGCACTTAAATCTGCTTCTGCACACCCCCCTAACACCAGGGTTTTATTAGAACAAGCGTTTACATCAGCCTCCACACTGGCTTTATTAGATCTAAGACCTCTTACATCATTCTAGATACGTGCTCATGCACAAGTCTTTACTCATCATGTCAGGGTTTATCAGTGCTTTTCACTTAGTTTGAAAGAACCACGGGAGGCAAGATGGTGGAAAATGATCATGTGAAAAAAAATGGTAAATAAGGCAGTGAAAGATTTGTCATTATATGAAATAATACTGTTAATGTATTAATTCTTTATGTAACTTTGATTCTCTTGAATTCTCAAAAATTATATGAAATAGAATCTAAAATTCTAAAAGGAAGTATATAGTATAGTATATCCAGTTATGCCGTGACACTGTCCACTTCTGTCTTCAGTAAGTTTGCTTTATTTTAAATGCTATAGCACATTACTGCCACTGCCCTGCTGCTCTTTGTTTTCCATTTGATCATAACCGTGTCTTTGTCGCAGCCTCAGATAATGTTTGCTGGGATGTGCCTCATCTTTTTTTCAAATGTGTGAACTGCACTATCTGTACTACCAGTAGTCAGTTACACAATATAGACATTTTGCTTTGTGAAACAGCCCTCTCCTGTTCCTGAAGCTGTGAGTCTCTAAGCAGTTCAGTATGACTCTCCAGTAGCTCTATCGACTGGCTCTCTGCTCCTCCGGTCCAGTCTCGGCAGCTCCTTTCATTTACACACCCAGCGCACAGCGGCCCTGCTCCGGGGAGAGCCGCTGAAACAAGACTTCATCAATTCCAGATGAAACACCAACATTTCCTCCCATTACACCAAAGCACCGCTCCCGCTCGCTCTCCGCGATCTCTCACTGCTCTGCTCTCGGTGTGTGTAATGAGGAATGGGAGTGTGTGTGTGTGTGTGTGTGTGTGTGTGTGTGTGTGTGCGCGTGCGCGCGCAGGCGTGTGCATGTGATTGTGCATGTGTGTGTGCATGTGTGTGAGAGTGTGTGCGTTTATGTGTTCTGTGTGTGTTTGTGTGTAATGAGGAATGGGAGTGTGTGAGTCTGTGGCGGAGGCAGGGAGAGTTGGGGCAGTGCTGAGGGGATTGGTCCGGGGAGCAGGTGTGTTTGTTTGATGTCTTCCTGCAAATAGAGAGAGAGAGAGAGAGAGAGAGAGAAAAGGAGAGAGAGGGAAAGAGAGAGAGAGAGGGAGGGTGGGAGAGAGATTTTCAGCAAAGACTTTCTCCCCTCGAACCCCATCTCTCTCTTGACTCCTACACACCTCCTGTACTGAGAGAGCTCATTTTCTCTCTCTGTCTCTCTCAAAGGCATTTAAGGATTCTTACTTAGAGCCTCTCAAAATCAAATTAAGATTTGCTTTATGGGCTTCACCATTAAGTACAGTATTGACAAAGCATGATGTAGATGCCTTGCAGTGTTAGTTTAGGGTTTTCTTCAGTAAAATAAAACATTCATGTTCACGGGCAAAGAACAGAAACACAATTATATTCAGTGAGTGTTGCTCTGGTTTAGATCGTCATCTAGTAACAAAAATTGCTCATGAGATGAGATGTGTCATGATCTGGCTTATTCCTGTGGTTAAACAATTTTGCAGCCCCGAAATATAATCATTCAGCACGTCAGACAAATAACGACAACAGATGTTTCTCACGTTACATGAGACAGACTGAAAACCAAGGCTGCAACGCCTCATACATCGACACGCTGGTGTCTCCAGGAAACTTCACGTTTTGTAACTTCATTTTGTTCTCGTGTACAGCGTGCTGTGTTTCCATACATGCTTTTTTTGGTATTTGCATCGCATTTCTTTACGCTTCATATGCAGTGTCAAATTTGTGAATGTTTGTGTGTTAGTTATTAGCTGCATTTTTCTTTTTTCTAAATGAAACGTTTATGTTGTGTTGGTCGAAGGGGATTTGAATCATTAGTATTTGGGCTTTATTTTGGTAAAAACATCTCCTGTCTTTACATAAGCTGCAGGAAGTGATTATCTGTCTCTGCCTCCTGTCACTGGCAGAAATGTCCTTTTCTCTTTTTTTTTTTTTGGTTCGCCAAGTTTCTGGTCATTCATGATGCTCAGATAATCTACTTCTTACTATTGTTCGTACTGTGTTAAACTTTCACCTGCTCTTATCCTTCTACATGCAGCATAATCATAGCTCTTGTACTCCTGACAATGCCTTTGACATGTTTTCTTATTCTTCTGATCTGGAACCAGTCAACCTTGCCACAAGAGCAGAGCAGCGAGGGGGGGGGGGGGGGGGGGGGGGGGGGGCTTCCAAATCAACGCACTCACCTCTCTCCCTGTGCATTACCCCACCTAACTGACTTACTATATGATTAGCTGCTCAGGACCAGCACCTCTCTGGAGCAAACAAAGTCAGACCCAATGTCTTCATCGCATCTGAGTGTAGGGAAGCAACAAGCCTCGCTCGGCCACAGGAAGGAGAGGATGCGATGGAGCAGGGCAGATACTGGGGGAGGAACGGGCAGCTGGGGGAAGGGGAGAGCGAGGCTTCTTGTTTGTTTAATATCTTTATCTTAATCTCTGCCCTCGGGACACAAAGGCGAATTCATCCGGAAAACTGGATTATCTCACTTAGATGAGTCAAACACACATAAGGCTGCACTCTGCGTGGGTGTGTGTGTGTCGGTTTGTGTGAGTAGGAGTAGGAAAGGGAAAAAGATGTATGAGGGTGAGGGCTTTGAGGTTATGAGGATCGTCTTTTCTTTAAATCGCCAGATTTTCACACTTGAGATTATTAACTTACAAATAAGGCTTTTCCAGCTGCAGATTTGACTGTAGTTTATTCAGTGGAATTTGTTGCAGAGAGTTCAGATCATGTCTGGATTGGACGCGGTTTTGCTTTAAATGTAGGCACATAGATGGTAGAAAATCATGGGTGTAATATCTTCAGTGTCACCCATAAGTTTTCAAAGGGAGGTTTCTGAGTGTTGGGTTTATCACTCACCACTATGTGTCAGTTGTTTAAACCAGAAAATTAAGATCTGCACAGCTGGCAGCAAACACTGCCGCTGACTGTGATAGTGTGAGACACCGGTCAATAAAGAAGCATGCCCCCTGTAAACCATAATATTTTGAAGCCATTATTTGTAAAAACCATTGTTTTCTATTTAGGCTTTAAATCACAAAGCTGGCCTATTTCCCGTATATCAACGCTTTTCAACACAACAACAAAAAAGCACCAATTTTGTCACATTCACTCCTTGGCTGTTGTACCTTGACCACTTGTATGTTGCTCTTTGGTGTCTCCAGGTCGGAACCAGTGTGAACAAACACTTTAAAAGGCTTTGTTTAAAAATTTTAGCTTTAAGCTTCTAGAGAGAATTTGGAAAATTTCCAACATGACCTCAATAGTTGGGGTTTCCTCAGAGCCAGCATCTAGTGGCTATTAAAGGAGCAGCACCTTAAGATTTTCACATTCCCACAGAGGTCGAATGTCCAGCAGCTCCAACTTTCCTGGGTCATAGACGACCTTGATGAAGGTCACAAGCCAAAATGTGTCAGTTTCACAGTAAAGCTGTTCTTCATATGTGCTGCTGGAGTTTTGACCTTTTCAGACTATTTCCTTCTTCCACATTGGAAGTAGGTGACGGTGGCAGAAATCCCTGCTCCGCTCCTGCACTGGCTTCAGCACCCACCTGTGTTGGCTGCCTCTCATTCAGCCCCTTTAGTCTTGGTAATTGGAAATCCAGCTCAGTGGCTGAGGATGGTCATACAACTCCAAGGATTATCATTTGAGTCTGAATTGATGTCATTTCCTCGCTTTTCCCATCAGCTCATGGCGATGATTCCAGCTCTGATTCTGAAATTTTTTGCGTGTGGACCACAGAGTTGAAAGTGTTTACGGGGGAGGGGTGGGGGGGCTGAGAGGTGCTTTCATGTACTAACTCATCCTTTAGTTGTTAGGTTTCATGTCCAAACTAACAAAATACAAACCACTGCAGTTCCCATAGGATTAGACTGAGCTTGACATTACGTTCATTAGATGTGTGCTTTACATAGATATGTGTGTGTCCCCATGTGTGTTTAAGCACTAAATCATTCATATTTCCCCTTGCTTTCACTTTAATTGGCCCTCTTTCCACATTTGCCAGGATGCCACCCCCTGCCCTCATCTTTCCTCTCTGATGCCTCCCATTTTCCTCCCCCCTGCTCACCACCCGGGTCTGCTCTCAACTTGACCCTAATTGATTGTAATGAGCACAAGCTCTTATACCCTCCTCCCAGTATCTCGTCCTCTCTGTCTTCTTCCTGTTTCGTTTATTGTGTGTGTGTGTGTAGCAGTGTGGGAGACATGAATTCCTTCTGTGTCCATACAAGTATTGAGTAGCTGAGGAAGTCTGTATTAGTCAGGACATGCCCACTAGCCTGTGAAAGGCGAAAGTGTAGTATGTTTAATAGCGTGCCACTTTTGGGAAACCTCTTAAATGTGCGAAGTGAAAGACTACTGTCTGACTCCTCTGCTGGAGGAGTCTATTTGGTTATTTTTTTTCACCAGTTAGTTGTGTAATTCAGCCTCAGTTAGAATCCAGTCAGGGCAGGGTTATGCTCAGAAGTCAACACACAAACCTACTGTGCACAACAGTAGGTTTGGGTGAATCAGAAGCTGTGTGGGTCAGACCCTGTCTTGTGTCAGGATGTGAACCTGTCAGATAAAGTGATGTAGCTGTCAGACAAACCTGCACCTTTTTGAAATTTATACTGACACATTTCTACAACTCAGTCAGGTCTTGAATTTTACTCTTGTGGTGCTACACTTGCCTCCTACTCGTTGTGTCCTCCTCTCTTTTGACCTTTTATGATGCATTGTCAAACTCACTCATCCAAATTCCTCCATAACTCTAATAGAGCTTTTAGACTCTTCATTTTATTCAAATACCATCTTCACAGTTCTTCAGTGTTGCACCTCTTGTCAGTTTCTGAACCGCAGCTAATGAATGACCCCTACATGATGTCACCATGCTAATTCATAACAACCGCCATTTTTCTTTGCTTTGAAATGCCAATATGATTAAACACCGTGTCAAGGCCAACTATCAATCTACGGCTTCGTAATCAGCAATAAAGGGGATTGAGCAATATATAGCTTAAACGAACACACGCGTGCAGTATACATGCACGGCACACATATGCACACACACATGTTAGCGTGCTGTAGCATTAGCGCTAGGTGGTAGAGTTATGGGGGTGTTTTAACAGTGCAACGTATGAGCTTTAACGTCCAGACGATGATAAAGTGCAGGGTCGTTTACAGTAGAAGGCCCTCACACTCTGTTAACACCACACCATTTACATGCATGACAATGTACCCACATTTACTCTCTTGCAAGATCAATAGCTTCACAGTATGGCATGCATAGAGTTGTGATATGAAGTGCAAGTCCTTGCACTGTTGAACCCAGCAACCACCAAAACACAGGTAAAAAAAAAAAAAATCTTCATCTTCATCTGTGGCTTCTTTAAAGTACATGGACAGACACCGTGCATGCACATAAATTGTTAGTTTGACTGATGTTAAGGTGGCATTTACATTAAAGTATAGAGATCATCAGGGTTTCAAATGACAGGTCGATACGGCTGAGAGCTTTCAGCCTCAGTCGCAGCCCAACATTGATCCATTGACTTATGGATTAATGGGAACACTGATGATAGCCCACAGAGAATGTGGTAATGACAAACAGTACAAACACAAACACACACTCACACTCACACTCACATACTTGCACACAATCACGCACACACACCCAAACAGGCAGGTTTAGGTGACCTCTAAGCTTCTAAGGTGAGTCCGTTAGGTCAGAGAAGACATCAGGGGTGAGATGTCGCGGTGTGTTGCAGTCTGACATCGACCTGTCTGTCACATGTCTGATCCCTACTTATCATGTGACGGCTAATGACAAAAGTTGATAGGCAAAATAAATACCCAATTTTCTCCTGACACAGTAGAGTAAAATTCTATTGCTGTTAGTGTGTGGTTCCCGTATTCATTATTATGCCATAATGCACTGTTAATTTAATGCAGTGTAAAAATCAACACTGTGTCAGGTTTTATTCATGTCCACGGCTATTAGGCGCAATTTGCTGTGCACCCACAGATTCCCCTGAAAAATGTTCTGGCTGTATGACAGCTACAGATTAAAGGCACATGCAGAAGGTTATCAAAGGTATTTTGACTTTTTTGGATTACTAATATAGATTTAAACAGATTTTTTCCTATTCTTTATTACACAGTATAGAATGGTACAAAAAACAAGAAACATCTAATGGTTAAACAAACCAACCAAAAATGTTTAATTTGAAAAAAAAAAGGAGAAGAAGAAATATATAAATTCTGACACCATTCTCTGCTTCAGAATAGAACCGGTGTTCAGTATAGATCTTGATTTGGGGGCGATGGCGGGTTCATGTCAGGGTCCTGCACTCAGCGCCCATCTGCACGTCAACACACACACTTGTCTATGCCTATACATGTACAGTATGTGTGTATATATGGCAAAGCTCGGTCCTGGTGAGAGGTGGGTAAGATCAATAAATTCTGAACGAGATGCGTGCATTTGTAACCTCCGCTAATACAAACACACACACACACACACACACACACACACACACTGACACACACACACACATGCATAGACACACACACAGTCAGTCACCCACCCTTCCCCCTGTCTTCACCTGTCTGTAGAGGTAAACACATGCATTTAAATCAGTTGTGGGGTGCCGTGGTAACAAAGACAAATGATGTTGTATGTAATATTTTTCTATTAACATAAAGTAATATAAAGTGAAGGGCAGTGGTGTATGGAGGGAGTTAGGGGCTAATGTCCCGTATCAGATGTGGACAATGTCAGGGCTGCATACTGAGCAGTCTGTGTCCTTCTCTCCTGCTGTGTGTGTGTGTGTGTGTGTGTGTGTGTGTGTGTGTGTGTGTGTGTGTGTGTGTGTGTGTGTGTGTGTCCGGCTTTTTCAGGGGGCTAGAAGGTAGTGACACACTGAGCTGCCAACGCTCGTATTATTCGCACTGCCTTATTAACCCCTCTGCCCTCACCTCTCTCTCCTCACTCTCTTCTGTGCTCTCTCAGATGTGCTGAGTGGATGTCTAAACTAACCTGAGCTCCTCTTCACCCACCTCTTGTTTTCCTGTCACAGCCAGCAACACGTACATAACACTTGTCAAGAGATAAGACGTCAAAGTTTCCCCCCTCTCTCTCACTCGCTCTCATTTGCTTTCTTGCAGTCCCCCCCCCCCTCAGTGTAACAAGTGTTGGAAGTAGCATGAAAATCAATCTGGCAACAAAGTAAGACAGTGTACAAAAAAAGAAGATTAAAACTTCAAATTAGCAGCTAATGAGTACTGTTCCTTTTTAATCAACAATCAATACTTTATCTTACATCACTGTGTGCAGTATGTCTGTGATGATGTCTGAGATGGTGGATAGAGTGATAAAATCAATCATTACCTAATAGGAAACAGAAAAGCAGGCAATCTGGGAAGCTGCGATCAGCAATGATCTAAAATTACTTGATAAATGAGTAAAATGAGGAATGTATAATAAAAATTATGATTATTTGACTTTCTGCATTGATTAATTGCCTCCGCCTAGGAGGTTATGTTTTCACCCGTGTCTGTTTATTTGTCTGCAGGAGTAGGCAAAAAGTACTGAACCGATTTGCACCCACCTTGGTGGAGGGATGGTTCATGGGCCAGGGAACAACCCATTACATTTTGGGGCTGATCTGGATCATTTACTATGAATTAGAATTTTTTTCTCTGAAGTTTGGTGTATGTTATTTGACATTGGCCTCGGCAGAGGTCTGGACTCCCCGAGTGCCCTTCTAGTTGAGTAATTGTTTAATTTTTTTCTAACAAAGTGTGTGATCAAAGGTACTCAAACAACGATCCAAAACTGCTCTGTGTGTCACTAGTGAATTCCACCTTTTGTCGAGGATGAAGAGATCCTCCTACTACAATGTCATTCATTTCCTCGCAGTGTGAGGAAGAAGCAGGGTGTGGCTACGTATGAGTGTGTGAGCAATGATGAATGCATTACACATTTAGACTGACAGTCTGATGGCCCCAGCACTGATAACTGATCTAATATTCCTCTCTCTATATGCTGTTACACACTGCCACAGCATTACTCCGACTCCAGCTGTTGGCGAGTTCCCACCTCTGATTTCCACCTTATTTTTCAGGGTGTGTGGCTGCATTCAAGCTGTGTGTATATGTGTGTGTTTTCCCCCATTATTATCCTCCTTATGCTGTGGGATAGACAGGAATAGAGAGCTGGTCTGGTTGAGCCTGATGGGCGTATGGATTGGATCCACTGTAATCTACTGTAAGACACTGCTATCTTTGAGAGGCTCACAGAACGCCAACTCAGCCCTTATTCACACACACACGCGCGCACACACACACACACACACACACTTACACACAGACAGACACCACACGTTCCACTAACGCAGGGGGATTTCAGGGGAAGTGAGTGAATAGTTTCAGGTCACCAACTAGATTCCAGTAGCAGGATGCTGTGTCAGCGGGAACAGCGGTAAGGATGTGATCAGAGCAGCCTTCACTGTCCTCAACTCCACTGTCTGTGCCACACAGATTTACAAAAACATGTACAGGGTGAACAACATAAAAACATGTGGCTCACAGCAAAATGTGTTGTCCAGATATTCTTGTGTATATCGTTGTAGATATCACCTCATCCACCACCGGAGACACCATCCCAGGCACAGTACTCGCACAGTGATGCAGGATAAATGTTAATCTGATCTCCACTTGAACAGTAGGAAGGTTCTCTGAGTGTGTTGCTACATCAGACGTGGAGCGATATCTGTTTTAGGGCTTTCCTTGCCTTTGTTGAGCAGTAGTGTCTGGATCAAACATGAATATTCATTCATCAGACTGAGGAGATGTTAGCACAGGGAAGGAAAAATGTCTAGAGGGCTCATTCTTTATCGTTCTCTTTCTGTATCACAGACTCTCTCTCTCTCTCTTGCTTCTCTCTTCACATCTAATACTTCAAGGACGGCAGTTAATTTAAGATCTATTATAAATGATTAATTCAATATTTATGAATATTTTAAACTTCCTATTAAATTACTTTGTATCTGTTTAGCATTTTTTATGTATATTCTCTCAAAGAGACAAAACTGTTACTATTACTATACTCTTTCATCCTCTGTTGTTCCTTTGATGTGTTTCACAATTAAACCAATGTTGTTTCTGCCATCATCCTGCAGCAGATATACAGTTTGTGTACGTGCGTGTGTGCAGGCATAAAGATGCCTCTGACTGTGTGTGAGTGTGAGACTTTGCTCCACTGACTGTCAGTGTTAAGAGATAAGAGTGGAGGAAAGTCGCCTTTCTTCCTCTTTCAGGACCATTACCTTTCATTCCAATCACAGAGGAGAGCCCAGGGGAGGAGGGGGTGTGTATATGACTTGTCCTGCATGATGCATATAAGAATATGGGGGGAGTAATATAGGTGACTGGTACTACCATGTTGTAGGGGCAGTTGTCACAATTTTTATTTATTTTTTTATGGGCACCTTAATGACTCTATTCAACATTGTTCATTTGTTTCCATCGGTTGGTTAGAATGGAATTAATGTTTATATGTATCTGTAGCTCGTAGCTTTAATTTGATTGGCCATGCTTGCTGTATTGATTATAAATCCAGTATCATTTGATAAAATTTGAGTACAGCCTACCTGTACTTTGTAGCTTGACCAGAAATTGGTTAAGCTTTTGTTCCTGTGGGATATTCTTACCACATAACTCATGCATGCATACATACTCACTAACTTATACATTTTGATAATGATCATTATTATTATTATTACAGTTGGCTGGTTTTTATTGTCCCAGAAGGGACATTTCACATCCTGCACATGTTCATGTCTCACATGAGAAACATACCAATACAGTACACAATACAGTACAGACCATTTATGACACGGTCTCGAGCTGCTTTGAAGAAACAATTAAAAAAACATTTTAAACATTCAGCATTTGGAGACTAAAATAAGACAAAGGAAGATAACAGCAGCAACTAAAAAGTATAAGAAAAATTAAAATGAAACAAGTACCAAAGCCAGCTAACTACAATAACAATAGAACAAAGTAAAAGAGATAAAACACTCTTAATTCAGACCAGTTAAAAAAAATCTGCTGTTAATGAAAGGCTTCTTAAAAATATTCAAATAAAGTACTTGACAGCAAAAGCCTGGCCATAGCGCTGTCTTTGTGCAGGTGCATTGTATTTTCCGGAGGCCCATGCCTGTACGAACTGTATCTTTATCTTAATCCACTCATGGATGTAAGCAGTGTTTTGCGTCTTAACTGATCAAATTTTGTATGGAAATTCATCTACGTCTTTCACATTCACAGTGACATGCTGAAAAGAGACATTCACAGTAACTCACCTACACTTGTGGTGATGTATTAACAGCTGATGACATAATGCAGTGATAGGAAGCTGAGTCTGAGGCGGGTTTTCTTACCTCTTCCTCACCTCTGGCTTTAGACTGCAGTGCCATCGCACAGGAAGTGTGGTTGATCTCAGAGAGGCTGATCAGAGAGAGAGATCGATCAGAAAGCAATAGATCTTGTGGGAGGCTTGTATTGATCCCTCTAGCTTCTCCCCATCTTTGTGATTGTCTGCAGCATGGATAGATTACTGATGTCTGAGGACCACTTATAGAGATGGTGGTTTCTCTGCACTAACTGTATGTTAGATATTCAAAAATTTAGAGTGCATGTGATTTTAGTCATTTTCTTAAAACGTGGGGTATTTCATTAGATCTTTGTAAAGAAGGAAAAATAGTATTGCGCATTTTTCTGTGGCTGTTTTTTTCCTCAAAATGTTTTATTCTTGCTATTGAATTTATTTTTCATTTTGGAAGCATTTATTGTTTTCCAAAAAAAAAGACCCCTTTTATAGATAAAAAAAAATATGTGCCTTTGCACAATTTCTGGAGCTTGGTATAATTTTTTCACAGTGATATGGGCAGGAATATTCTGACTATGGTAGATCATCCAGCTGGTGTTTTTATTCATGGCTTATGCTGCTGAATACACCGTCTGTTAAGGTTAAGTGGAAGGCATAAACAAAAGCAGGAGTACATTTTTCAGAGGGAAACATTTGTGAAGAAAGTGAGACATTATCAGCTGTACACCTCAACACTATACCTTCATATTTAAGACCAGCTATCATTCATTTTCAGTCGTTGTCATTGGCTTAAGTAAGGGAAACTATACAATCCGATTGTGTGTGTGTGTGTGTGTGTGTGTGTGTGTGTGTGTGCGTGTGTGGGTATGGGGGTTGTGGTGGTGGGGGTTTGACATCATGTAAGGGTGACACCAGTGATGTGTGACCATGGGTCGGCCAGGTGACAACAGTGAAGGCTGATTTACTAAAAGGACAGGAGCATCAGAGTAGAACCTGACCACACATCCTTCACTCTGCCAGACAGATAAAACCCTCCCTCTCCCTGAGAGAGAGGGAGCGGGAGAGGGAGAGAGAGAGAGAGGCCCTCACCTGTTCATTTTTAGGACAAGGCTTAGCTGTCTTTGTCTTTATCTCCATGTCAACATGTCCTTCTTTCCATGTCATCCTCTCGCACAGTGTTCAAACACCTGCATGTCAGATTCAGCTTCAAGTAGGACACCTTCAGTTTCTCTGTGTGTGTACATGAGTGTGTGCGCACACACTCACGCACGCGCACACACACACACACACACACACACACACACACACACACACACACACACACACACACACACACACACACATACACAGGTTTGTGTGTTTTTGTGGAAGCTCAGAGGTTTGTCTGCTTTAGATGGACTCTCGCCGTCCTCCCACCGAGCTGATCTGGAATGTAAGGCTGTGTTCATGTATGTGTTATCAATATGCCCTTGTGCTGTAAGTATCTTAATCAATAGCCATATGATTATCCATGTAGGGAAGGTATAAATGATTTAAAACAGGGCGAGGGTGACGGATGTTTGCTTTTCACATTGAAGTTACTGTCAATAATTAATGCATGTGATTAATCTGTCAGCAACTTCACATGTGGGGAAGGATGAGAAGGGTGTGTATGTGTGTGTGTGTGTGTGTGTGTGTGTGTCTGTGTGTGGTGGGTGTGAGTGGCCTTGACACCCTGGATTCCCCAAAAGAGGATCCAGCTCTGGGACTTGTTGACAATACCTGTGTGTGGTGATGGCACTATCATTACATATATCTGAGGTTTTACATTTAAGTCATTCGTCAATAATCAGAGAGATGGACACATGCTGTACCTACGAAGTTGATGACACAGTCAATAAACTATAAATAAATTACAATGACAGAAGTTGTTGGATGTTTTCACAGACCAAAATACTGGAATCAAATGTCTGGTGAGATCCATCTTCCTGTAAAAGGTGCCCTGTTTTTTTTGTAAATAAGCACAGTCATGTTTACTTTCAGTGTTGCAGCAAAGCGCGTTGTGTGGATCTTTGAGGCCTGACAAATGTGTTGGGTTGGATTTCCTTCCACATAAAAGATTTAAAAGGCAGATTTTTTTTTGAATGTTCACATCCATGTTTGCTCGCTTTCAGTCTTCGTCTCTGCCTTTGTTTGCGCATTGCTGCGTTTCTTGATGCATCACAACCTCCAACTGACGATCAGTGGAGTAGCGTGACACAATCGGGAAGTATGCGTCTCACGTCAACGCAAAATAAACAGGACTCACTTGTCAAACAGTTCCCCGTTGCACTACTAGTGGTCATAACGTCAGGAGTACCTTTTAGATTAAATACAAAACACGCTGGTCACTTTGTGGAGGGTTGCATGGTTTGATGTGCGCCAGTTGACACCTGTAACACACGCTGAAGGCGCCGTGCAGACGGAGGAAGTAGTGATGGGAGAGTTGGCGAGATGTTTCCATTCAGAGAGATGTGATGAGTTTTTTGCCGTAGTGAAGAGTGGACGTCCGTTGACACAGATTGATGCACGTCAAGACACTGCAGATAACTACAGATGAAAATCTAATGACAAACCTCAAACATGCCCTTTATCCTTAGAACAGACAGTTCCTGGTTAAAAAGATGATTTATATTATTTTATTTCAGCAAAGTTCTTGTCTAGCCTCGTGTGTTTAGACATTTAACCTTTGATAACTTTGGCTTCTGTTATTAATTTTTAGAGTATTGTTGTTTGGTATCAGTACTGAAACTCTGCTCTGTACCACTTGTGCCGAAATTTACAGCATTACCTAGTCTTTGTCTCTTGTATCAATGCTGCATACTCAAGTTCACAACTTTCTTCTGCTTCTTCTTACCTTCTCTAACTTAGCAAAGTCAAAGAGTAAAACCCGAGAAAGGTTTAACGATTCAAGGATCCCATGCCCCCCATGTTTCTATATCCTCCTTACACACTCTCTCTCTCTTCTCTCTCTCTCTCTCTCTCTCTCTCTCTCTCTCTCTCTCTCTCTCTCTCTCTCTCTCTCTCTGTCTGTGTGTGTGTACATGGAGGAGAAGCCTATCTTGCCTGCTATCATTTCCTGAATGACCTCTGCTTTCAGCCTATGATGGATTGTATTGCGCTCATAGACATTAATTTTCCTGAACCAGGCAAAAAAAAAAAAAAAAAGCTTTACTCACAGGAAGAGCATGTTGGTACAAGGGTAATTCCATAAAACAACAACTAAGATACAGCAGAGAGTCGGCGGTATCAACAGTGAGCCTGCGAGACTTTACACACCTCCCTCCTCCTTCATCTCCCTTTCACTCTCTCTCTCACTCTCTCTCTCTCTCTCTCTCTCTCTCTCTCTCACTTTGAGTCTTTCACTCTCTGAGGTATAATCAAGTGTATTTGCTTGTCTCAGTAGTTAGTAGCTGGTATTTACATGCGTTCTCCTGTGAGTGTGAGTGTGTGTGTGCAGCGTTCAGGTAAGTTGCAGCTGCTGTCTCAGTGGTGCTGTCTTCTCATTAAGGCAGGTAATGAGCTCAGTCACATCCACCTCTGCAGGTCACCCCACGAGAGAGAGAGAAAGAGAGACGGGAGAGAGGATTAGAAACAGCAGAGGCGGTGTAACAGAGAGGAGGTACTCCGTTCGTGCATGAGGGAGAAAGGGGATGTCTTAATCATGTCACCTGCCTGCCGTTCCACTCGGCTGCAGCACCTTTGGGTTTCTCCCTGTTTACGCTACTGTACCATCCTCCTGCTCCATGTGCTCCGGAAAGGCTGGAAAAGGACGATGGGAGAGAAGAAGAAGATGAAGTAGAGGAGGTGAGGTGAGTCAGGATACAGCAGAGAAGCGAGTCTGGAGGTGGAGGCGGGACAGAGACAGAATGAGGTTGTTGAAAGGAAAGGCAGAAAAGGGTTAAAAACAAGCAGGAGACTGGAGGGAGAGGGAAGTGTTAAATAAGAAGGGGAAGGAGTGGAGGAGTGGGGAATAGAGGGAGTGTGTCTTCCCAGGAGTGAGCAGGCTGTCTTGTCGAGTAGTTCATCATTGTGTCCCCGGTGACTGTGTCTGTGGCCTGGCCCCGCTGTAGCTATAATAAGACATAAATAAGGAACAAGACTGCCTTATCTACACTGTGGCCCCCATCTCTTTCTCTCTCTCTCTCTCCCTCTCATCCTCGCGCTGCAGCAGATGTAGAGTTGTGCTTTTAAGAAGTGTTTTCCCACCATGTTCACCATTTGCCACTATCTGATGACCCACGGTCACAATGAACCCAGAACTCACACGTGCACAAACACACACTATGGTGGGGGCTGCCTGTCCTAACCTCAGTACTGCAAACAAAGTGTCCATCACTCTTTGCAACAGTTTTAAACAGCACTGTCACATCTAACACACAGGGCACATTCTCCAGGGCCCCAGACCGCAGAGGGCCCCTGAAAATTAATTATCATGTAATTATATGTAGAAAAATGCACTTTTAATTCAACTAACATTATATCAAGATGTTTGTAAGACTCGCTGTACTTTATCACATATTGACTGAGTTCTTAGTAATTTCCCCCATGCTTATACATTAGTCTGATAACTCGCTATTTTGTCTATCTTGTGTATTTAATATATTTTCTATAATATGCCAGACATAGTTCGATTATATAATTTAGAAAAATCTCATTCAAAACCACACTGACATTTATAATAACACAAAAATCCAGCCTTCCTCAACAGTATGTTGTGTGTGTGTGTCTGTGTAAGGACAGTGTTTTTTTATAAAATAAATAAAAAAAACATCTAATATCATTATTTATTCAATATTTTTGTTTCTACTGGTCAATAACAGACAGATAGTCGTGGTTTAAACATCACAGCTCAACAAAAGAGGGCAAGACCATGGTCTTTTGGGCAGGTGGAGGGAGTGCGGTTCTGTTAGAAATGCTGCCAAGCTGGTAAATTTTCATGGGAGATGTATGGGAGTATTTCTTTAAATACTAAATTAAATTAATTGCTGCTTATGATGTTCTCTTACAAAGGTTTCAACGTATAAAACAAGTAAAGCTGAGGAACAAGTTTCATTTGAAAGAAATGCAGAAGTGGTGAGGTCAGGTATGCAGCTCTCTACTGTGCATCTGATTGATAATTATGCATTTGCATCAGTAA
This sequence comes from Seriola dumerili, assembly GCF_002260705.1. Classification (NCBI taxonomy): domain Eukaryota; kingdom Metazoa; phylum Chordata; class Actinopteri; order Carangiformes; family Carangidae; genus Seriola; species Seriola dumerili. Next base: position 4,583,550 of record NW_019174474.1, on the reverse strand, counting down.
AATCATCAGTTTTTCACTTCCATCTTATTTTTGTTCCATCAACTTCTCTTTCTTTTTTTTCATTTGGATGTAACCTCTCTACTGTTTTCCTAACCCAATGCTGGTTTTTCTTCATAGACAACAGCACACAACACACACATAGAGGATGTGTGTGTTTGTGTGTGTGTGTTGATAAAGGTGCTATATCAAGCCGAGTTATTAATGTGTGTGTTTATTAGTTGGATGTGTGGTTTCATTGGGGAGTTGGACCTCAGTTGATGTCTCACTTAAGTTTACACAACTTAACGCTGCTTGACTCTGTGTCAGGCGTGCCCGTATGTTTGTGTTTGTGTGTGTGTGTGTGTGTGTGTGTGTGTGTGTGTGTGTGTGTGTGTGCTTGTGCATGTGCGTGTGCTTGAGTGGGGGAGAGCAGGCAGAGAGTGGAGACAGAGCCAGAAAGAGAGAGAGAGAAGGAGAGACCTCAGGAGAGTGGGGTTTTTGCAGGGGCTTTGGTTGTTCCTGCATCATTACCCCGACTGCAGACAAAGCCTACTTATGTCCCTCTTCCCCCTCCCCATCCATACTCTCACTCACTCACACACACACATACACACACACTCGGTGTACTGTATGTGTCAACAGAGGCTGAGGGAGTCCTGCACAGGGGAGCAAAGAGGAAATACGAGAGAGGAGGCGAAGGAGGGGATGTAGAGAAAGGAGAATGGAGAATAGATTTATGAAATGAAGCATTCCAAACAGCACTATCTGCCTGCTGTGAGAAACGCCTTTCATAAATCACCACACAGCAGCAGAAAATAGAGCATTTGGTAGGGTTCTTGTCTGTGTGTGTGTGTGTTTGTGAGCGTGTATGTTTGTACATATGTGGGTGTGTGAGAAAAACAGGAACAGAGTAGGAGAATCCTTTATTCCCGTCACTCGTCACAATGAAAACTATAGTAGAGGGTAGTCTTGCAGGTGATGTATATATGTGTCCGTGTGTGTGTGTGTGTGTGTGTGTGTGTGTGCGCGCGCGTGCACATGCACGTCAATGTCAATGTGAGCGTGTACAGTCAGTGTGTGCGGTTGTGTTTGTTAGATACTGCCCTCCCACAGGGTATCTTTACAGAGAGCATGTTATAAAAAGAGACAGATAGGGTTAGAGAACGAAAACCGAAAAAGAAAAGGGGAGAGGGAGAGCTGAGTACAGTAGCTCAGGGGGATCTCTGTCTGGGTCAGAGACAGAGGAGTCACAGAGAGCGAGAGCGAGAGCGAGAGAGAGAGAGAGAGAGAGCGAAGGAGTAGAAAGGCAGAAAGAGAAAAGGGCGACGTGCTGAGAGGAGAGTTTTTCCTCAGGTGAGTTGTTCTGTAAGTGAGCGCTGATCTGCCCCGATCCTGTCACTGGGAAGAACGCCGGGTCGACTGCACTGAGAATACAAACAGCGCCTTACTCAACGCGCACACACAAAACACACACTCATGAGCGCACACTCTGTGCAGCGTTTTTCAGAGCTATTCAGATTCAACAGTGGAGCCAGTGAACTATTCACCTAGCTGTTGAACACATTCAGAGCTTATTAAGTGTCTTTGCCAACCATAGAAAGGCCAAGGATGTAATTTGCCAGTCACACACTGGTTTCACAGTCTGTCTCTTTAACACATCTAGCGCCCATCTAGCATCCTTAAGTCCTCAGAATGAGACAATTAGCGCTCAGAGACAAGGCCAGTGTAGTCAATGGACGGGGAATGGCAATGTGGGGAGAGACAATTTAGCAGAGGAATACATGTGACGCAGGAAGAAAGAGAGAAAAAATGAAGGAAAGACAGACAGATAGTCTGGGAAGGGTCTTTTTAGATTCTCTAAGAAGCTGGAGCAGATACAGGAGGAGGAGGAGGAGGAGGAGGAGAGGGAGACTTTTATGAGTCTGACAGTGAAAGGCATTCAGATGGGAGTGATAGGAAATAAGAGAAAGCTGGAGCATGTGTTCAGCAGCAGACTAATTTCATGAACCTCTTTTACTGATTGCTAGTGAGGGGGTGAAGAGTGAAGAGAGTAAGTGATTTGGAGGAGCAGGGTGAAGAAGAGGTGATGGATGGTGGAAACATCAGTAATGATTTTGTCCTTTAACCGTGTCTGGCCTGTGACCTGCAGAACGAACTTTATCTCACATTAATCTTAAGTTTTAAATTGTAGATATGTTTTTGCTTAATTTAGTAAAACAATCATCCATTTGGACCCATTTTTATTTGTAATATAATTTCAAGCAACATGAACTAAATCACTCCTGTGGTATCAGCATATATATCAGTGTAACACTTAACTGTAACACACTCAATTTAAGGGGTTTTAATTTGGCGGAGCCTTGGTGGCCATGTCCTCAATTGGCATCAGGCACAGTTGGCCCTTTGTTGCCTCTCTCTCCCTTCATTTCCTGTCCTCTCTCTATCGTCCCTCTCGACTATAGAGAAAATGCCCTAAAAATAATTACTGCAAACAAAAAAAGTTTTAATTTGAGTCACTTTTTTTTTGCCGTGTAACTCACTCTGCTGTACTTTATTGTGCGACTTCACCCAGCGCTGCAACTGGTCTACAGGGCTTTGGACAGAGGGTGGTAATGTAGCATGCAGCTGAATTAAAGGGGTGGGTATTTAATTGCGGCCCACAGATGGCCTCATACATCTTTGGATCATTTAAAGGGGCGGTGGGCTGAGTAATGTGTGTGTGACACGGCGCTGTGTTTTATAAGAGAGCCCCTATTACGCAGACTGCTCTATAAAGAGACAAGTCAGCGGGGGAGAGGTGTGGTTAAAGGCCCGGTTTGTAATTGTAGTGTGACACCCTCCGTTTAAACTCTGTCACCCCAACGCTGGCTTTGTTTACATGGAGATTTATTAAAGGGATTAAAGTAATTTCTTTCACTCTGGAGTCGACCTCAGTAAAAACAGAGCAGTATAATTTATTTGAAAACTGAAACAAAATTATATATGAAATGATATCAGCGAAGCCACAAAGAAAAGATCCACTTTTGCATTTCACTGGTTTTTCATATACTCTGTTATCAGTCTGAGACAAAGAGGAAGGAGGCACATGTACATATAACAGTTTGAAAAAAATAATACAAATACATAGAAAGAGAAAAAAACAAGGAGTGAGTGGAGAACCTATGAACAGGCAGCAAGAAAACCAGAGGAGGAGATTGACTGGAGGAATCACAATTAAATGAGTGGAAAGAGAAACTGGAGGAAAAGATGAGGCCAGGGGTGGAGGGATATGAAGATGGTTAAGGAGAAATGAAATGAGGGATATGTAGAGGAGTGTGTGTTTGTGGTGGGGTCCCAGCTGTTATCTCCCTGGGGGTCGAAACAGCTGTCACGCACTGTAATAACACACACATACACACACTTGCTTTGTTCTCTTTCCCCATATCTATACACCCTCTTTTATCCTCAGTTTTCTTCCTTTTTAGTTTTTCTTTTAACCCCGTCTTGGGTCCAGCCTCCTCCGTATGTGTTCATTTTTTTTAAGCCCACATTTCTCTCTTTCCTTCTTCTCCCACCCCTCCGTTTCATAGAGAGATATGGAAAAGAGAGAGAGAGCAGGAATGATGGTAGGGAAGGGTGAAGGAAAGAGAAAAGAGGCATGGGAAGCAGGAGGACAGGCCTTTCATGTTTCCGTATCCTCCGGTCTGCATAGTCCAGATTACATTCCCTCCCTTTGGCTAGACAGCTTTTCCAATTTCTCCCAACCAAGGGAAGACAGGTTGAGAAGAAGCAGCTGGTTAACTGCATTAACTCATTTTGGCCTCCTCAATACGTCTGGTACCCTAATCCCTCTCTGTTGACATGGCAGGACGGGGTAGTGTGGTGCTGGTTGATAGGGAGGTGCTCCTGCCGCTCCGGAAGACACTTGCCCTCCCATCTTCTTCTCATCATGCACCGCTCTTCTCTTTCTCCAGCATTAAGCAGCTCCAACTCACGAAATTCAAACAGACAAATTGGAAATTTGTCTTTAGCTTCAGCTTTGGCTCTTTAGCTCATGCACAACACAGTCAGACAAGGAGAGAAATTGGATTGGAGTTTATGAAGAGGGGAAGGAAGAGGGGGCTCCCAGAGACGAGTGAGTATAGAGGACAAGGTGGATGGAGTGGGTGAGGCTTGGATAGAGGCAGGTTGGATAGGCATGTACATGCACCGCCATATAAGACTTTGGTGTTGGGGGATGGAGAGCATTGTTGTAGGGGTGGATACAGGGGAGATCTAGAGGGATAGAGGGGGATCAGCGGTGGAAAAGGAGGAGGGGTAAGAGAAGAGTGATTATGGTGGGTCTGGGCTGCCAGGCCTGATAAATGACTAATCAGGAGAACAGGGCCTTAGGTCCCTCTCAGGACCACTACTACCACAGGCTTATCACATGCACAAGCTGCAGACACACACACACACACACACACACACACACACACACACACACACACACACACACACACTTCAACTTGCCTCTGCAAACACAGTGCACACATGCAGCCTTACACACTTGGACACAAAAGGAGAGAGTTAGAGAAAAGAGAGGGATGGGTTGAATCCATAGCTGCCTCTCCTGGAGCAGCGGTCTGCTTGGAGAGCAGTTATAGATCCACCTCTGCCTCCTCCTCACGTCTGCCTCACCTCTCTGACTCCTTGCTCCAGGTCTAATAGTCTGCCAAGGCTGGGACAAAGAGCAGGTCACATAACCGACAAACTGTGGCTCTGTTACGCACTGTAATATCCACTTGTTTAGAACGACAGCTCACATGACACTTAATAACCATAATGAGGAGTTATCTATAATTTTTTTAACTTTTGATTTTCCAGACATTTTTGTTTAAATGTCTTTGTAGCTCTTCATACGCTACAGAAGATAGCACCGGACATATTGGGGAAAAAAATACAGTTAGTCTGGCTAGTTAAATCCAATCTGGCAGCATTCCAAGCTAATGATCAGGAAGGGATGGGAAAATGCAAGCGAGAGAATTATTGAGAGGAGGAAGCAGCGGTGATGGGGGTATACGGACGTCTTTGTGGGCCACGCTCCATTGACTCGGCTCCCATACCTCAGCAGCCATGTGATCCCGGTGTGATGCTGCTAATAGTGACACTAGCGGGGTCGAGAGCAAGTGCGAGGGCGAGACAATCAGGCGGGCGGGGGGGCGGGGGCGGCACAGGGCAGATGGCAAGAGGTAGAGAGGGAGGGTGGGATGAGGGAACGGGAAAGTAGGAGGATGAGGAGAGAGGGGAGAGCTGGAAGAACAGAAGAATAGCGGGAGCAGAAATGGAGAAGGAGAGGCGGATGGGACTCCGGTCTCTGTGGGATTATGTGCAAGGACGGCCAAGTTGGTTTCTCCGTCCCCTTGTACCTTTATGTCCCCCCATGTCCCTTTATGTCCGGCCGTGTCCCTGGACACAAAGTCACTCACGCAGCCAGATCACCTCTGTAGCGTATATACCTGAATGAGCAAACTGTGTTTTTACTCTTGTGGCTGCTGTTGTACTGGTGATATGGCTCTGTGTGTGTGTGTGTGTGTGTGTGTGTGTGTGTGTGCTTAAAGTTAGACATTAACCTACACAAGCAAGGTTTGTCTGCCTCCCTTTGGGGCTCAAGGGCATATACATCAGTTCTTATACCCATTCATTTGTTTTATACTGTGCCTTTTGTGTGTGCTCTCAAGGTGTCTTTTGTTTTATTTTGTTTTTTTTTTTAAATTATCATCTGAACTTTTTTCTAATTATTTAATTCACTTTTTATTTTATTTATTTTATTGTTTTTGTGCTGCTGGACCTGAAATACACTTTCCATCAAAAAGGTATGTTGTGAAACATTTTTAGGCATTTATTTTTTCTATTAAATCTTGATATTTATGTACTGTTCATGCACCACACATTTCCCCCGCTCTGTGCTCAACAGTAGATAAAGATGAAATCCTACTGGTCTAATTCGTATTTCACACCCAATATGTATCCGTGCTGTTCCTGGGGCAGCAGTCATAACATGGGAAGTGTTGGTTAAGCCTTGCTGCTTTCTGACTGTCACTCCTGGCTAACTCCAAGCTGTGTTGAAGCCTTGTGATGCCTACTTCCCTCTGACTTTCTGTCTCCACCAATCACAACCAGCAGCCCCATGATGCCCTGTGATGTGGTTCCTGCAGATGCCGGTGTCCGCGGCGATAAGGCCTCACAGATGAACAATCTGATTGGATTAGCAGGCCCTTTGAACAAGCTCTGACTGGCTGTTTGCCGGCGGGATGCAAATGAGCTCCTTAAGAGGAAGGCAGAGTCTTGACCCTTATTGGGCATGGCAGTATGGACGGTGGCACGGAGGGAGGAAGGAGGGGTAGAGTGTAGCCTCTGAAAGCTCAATTGTGGGAAGTTAAGAGGTAAAAGTATATCACTGGCAGACAATCCTCCTTCTCTCTCCCTATTTCTTCCTCTCTTTCTCTCTCAGTGTGGATAAGTGTCTTCATGGTGCCACTGTCCTGCCTGGCTGGTCGACCTTCTGGCTGGCTGGCTGGCTGGCTGGCTTTGCTCATTTGTGTCTGTGTGTCAGAGCCATTCGCTGCTGTGTTATACCATCTCTGACAGCCACTTAACCTCTAGGCCTGGCAGCATCCACTGTTAAGATTCTTGACCCAGCAGACTGGAGCTCAGCATAGTTAACACCAGTGTTGTAGCCAAGACATGATCATTTGGGGCTAAGACCAGATTGAGACCCCAAACAACCAAGACAAGACTGTGATTTTTAATGCTTAAGACTGAAGCTGGCTTCATAATAGTAGCGCTGTAAAAAAAAAGAAAAAGAAACGCATAGTCCTCTACATTTCAGTAAGACCACTGCATTATAGCAGAATCTGGCTCAACTTCTCTACTAAGCAATTCAGTGACATCCATCATGATGCTGCTTTGACCAATCAAATATGTACAAATGCATGTTTCTGATTCTGATTACTTCGTAACAGTAACACTGTTTATCTGGTGATAATTGCAACAAAAGATAAAACCACTGGACGTAACTTTCCAGAGTTTCATAGTTTTATAAACTGCTGTGTGTTGTCCTCAAAAGCACTCTACGTCATATTTCACACCTGAAACAACACGCTCCCACCAACACAGCCCCTTGCATTGTTTAAACACGTGGTTAGTTTCAGTCTTGCATCTGGTTTGATAGAACGGTAGAAAAGTAGTACATTGACACTGACACTGACAATTGTAAGGATGTGGAGTAGATGTACTAATATTCAATGTATTGATATTGACCTTTGCATAAAATGCATGCAAGTATATCCAGTCCTGTAGCAGTCTTTGTTTTCTTTGTTGGAGATCAGAATATTAGGGCTGCAACTAGCGGTTATTTGAATTACAGATTAACCTAATCATTTATTTATGCTATTAGTCAATCAATTATTTTGTCTATAAAGGGGTAGAAATTGAAAAATGAACTCAGTGTCAATTTTGAGAAACTTGGTAAACGATGGACACTGAAAAAAAAGTAGAGTAAAAGTAGACTCAAGGACAAAATGGGGTCAAGACCAAGAGAAAGACAATGTCAGAGCCTTGGGTCTAATAACTGGACTGAAAACTACTACTCTTGTGTGCAACATGTCAACTCTGCTTCAGTGTCCCTCAGGTATATATACTGTGAGTATTAAATGTTTGAGAGTTATTGTACAGTAGGGGCTTGGAGGAATCTTTCACTATTTTATGTGAACACACACACACACACACACACACACACACACACACACACACACACACACACACACACACACACACACACACACACACACACTCACTCACTTGTGCACACTCACACATGCTATATGACCTCATACTGCCAACAGTGGAAGAAAGTCAGGTAGGGGCTGTAAGTCATGCTAGATAAATCCTGCTTTTGTTCCAGAGAGACAAGGTTGTTTTGGGTGTGGAGGGATGGAGGACTGAATGGATGGAGTGGTGCCTATACAGTTTTAAGAGCAGGTCCCAGTGTTAAAGGCTTTGTAGGCAGCATGGCCCTTCTCTCACCCCCCTCCTATCCCCTGGGGGGTTTTATCTGCCCATTTCCTCCTTTCGTGCCGGGCCCTCGGGACGCCTTAATGGCGCCATGTTCCCTGTCAGTCAGATATTTAAATGGAAACCGACCATGAAAGTATGGCTGCTCAGGGCTGGCTCGCTGTGCCACGTCCTTGCTCTTAGCAGCAGAGTCAAATGCAGAGGCCCAAACCCCAGCCCGGAGCTCCAGACAAGCCTGGGGAGGGGGAGTCAGGCTCAATCTGCAAGTTTAATATCCCCCATCAGGTTTTAAACCTGTTTACCTTGCAGATTTGATCAAGGATACTGATGCAAATGGAGGCAAAGGCTCCTCGCTCTGGAAACCTTCTGTCCAGTGGTTCATTGATTCATGCTAAATGGGTTCAAGCATCATTCTTAATCACTCACTTGACTCAATTGATATTGTCCTAAACACAAAAGAATATCGGTTTCTCTTCTCACAAACCTGCATCTGTAACGACGCACTGTTGTGGCCTACTTTTAGTCTGTTTGTGTGGCTGTTGTTGCGTCACCGTTGTCGTTCTCCACGGTTATAATAATCACTGTGACAATTGACAGCTGCAGGTGGTCTTACCAACTCTCACCAGACAACCTAATTTAACCCGGTAATAAATCTCTGTGCCCAGTTGGCCATTTTAGCTGTTTGGCACAGGGCACTGTAAATTCACCCTAATTAGATCCTCCCTCTACTCCTCCCACTCTCTTCTCCCGTCTTTCCTCTCTCCTCTGACTCAGTCCCTCTCCCCTGTCTCCTCCCCTGCTCATTGGTACATATGCTCATACACCTGGCCTGCATCGTTACCTGTTTACAAATGACCAGGCTGGTTCTGCTGGCTTCAGCATCCACTCCACCACGCAGTACTGAATCGCTCTCCCTCTCTCGCTCTCTAACCTCCCCTGTGTCATAATTAGACCTCAGAGCTCATGTTTGCTTAATATCATAATCCAGTACACCTGCATTTCTCTCTCTCTATAGTGCTTAGGTGTACCACGCACCCCACCTACACCCCCACTCCCCCACCTCATACAGATAGAGTTTTAGAATTGATGTTACCAGAAACTGTTAGCGAGTGTATGTATTTTGTTTTCACTTTTTCTCACCACCAACGCAGCAGCACTGAAGGGCCAACAGCACACCCCTTTTTGCAGTTCCTCTAAAAGGTATGAGTGTTGAGTATGTGTATGTTCTGTATGTGTGTGTGTGTGTGTGTGTGTGTCAGGGGTGTCAGTGTCAGGGCTAATGGTCTCTAGCAGGGGCGCCAGCCTGAAGATTTATGCCACAAATTAGTCAAATGTGATCAAACAGCAACCCAGTTAATCATGCAGGACCCACGTTTGTCCCTGCTTTATCTACAGGCATAATTATAGACACCCATTCCTGTGACAGGCCAACGGCAGGCCCCTGTGGAGTGATATTGGGGGGTCGCCACGCAGTGTTGTCACGGTGATGAATGTCTTAGGGTTGCGAGGAGTGTTTTAAACACATATATACTTAACACCCCCTTGTGAATACTGTGAGTGAAGGCACGTCCCCTGCAGAACTGGCCCAACTGTTAGATAAGGACCAGCTTCCTAAATGAATATTAGTGTGAATGAGTCAGGTCCCACTTCCCTCCCCAGCCTCACAATTTGAAGCACTTCAGCCATTAAGAACAAACGTTGCCATAAATCCAATTCATCATATGACTCCCAATTCATTATGTGTTAAGTGTTGACTGGTTAAAGTGAGCTCTATCACTCATGCCCTCCCTTTTTCAGCTGCCTCCTCTGCAGTCTTGCACAACTTGGAATGTGGGAATGGGACTCATCGAGCAGTATTCTGTTATTCCAGACCATTACCATGTGCCAAGCTGGGAAAGAGATCCAGTGATGTGTGCTGCAGTTTGTGATTGGAGTGGATCCTCTCTCTCTCCCCCTCTGACAGCCATTTTAAACACTCGTTTATGCAGCGCTTTTAATATCAATAAGAGAAGCAGGCAGGCAGGCGGACAGGCAGCAGTTTCTTACACACACACACACACACACACACACACACACACACACACACACACACACACACACACACACACACACACACACACACACACAGAGTGACACACACGGCCTGGCTGGAAATCAGCAGCCTCCATCTCCCTGGTATGACAGGGTGTGGTAATTATGTCTCTGTGAGAGTGTGTGCTGTTTGCTGGGTGAAAAATGATAATGGGGTGATTTTTAAGTGCCATATCTCCCGCACGGGTAATGAAAAGTACTTTTAATCCAGTTCGGAGGAACGGAGGGGAGGAGGAGAGGAATGGCTGGGGAGAGGAAGCAGAAGGGTCTGTTGTGATGGGAGGAGAGGAGGAGGAGTGGAGGAATAAGAGGGTGCTCTGAGGGTGGAGGGATGCTGATAGAGGGAGCTGAGGAAAAGAGAGATGGGGGAGTTCTGTATGGAGATGAGGGGAGAGGACGAAACGAGGAGTGAGGAGTAGGTCTTCAAGGCAATGCAGTGGCTGAATCTGTGTGGTGTGTGTGTGTGTGTGTGTGTGTGTGTTGTGTGTGTGTGTGTGTGTGTGTGTGTGTGTGTGTGTGTGTGTGTGTGTGTGCGTGTGATAGGGGGGCTTGTGTTGTTGTGCCAGGGGAATGCCTAAGCCTTGGCATGAAGCTTGAGCTCAGCAATTAGAATAATTAAGAGGGACTGACAAGCTTTTAGAGTCTCTCTCATTCCCCTCTCTTACTCTACCCATTTCTCTCTCCCTCCCTTTCTCTCTCTTTCCTGTGCCAGCTGTAACCGTGGAGTATGTCGGACAACATTATGTCGGTTATGTCAGGTTAACACACACACGTGCATTTTGTTAGAAGTCTGCGTGTGTCAGGTGCGTGAGCACAAGTGAAGGGTGAATTGGGAAACCCTGCAACTGTGTCTCTCACCCACACATTCCCTTAGATCCGTGCACAAAATAAAGGTTGCATTAACACAACCCATGTATGATACATTCATGCTGTGGGAATCTATTTTTGTGAGGCCGCTGTGTAGAACATAGTTCACTAATAATACCCTTGAGTCAGGATTGCATAAAAGGTTTATCACAATCACACCTCACAAGTAGGGACTGAAAGAATAGGTGTGTGTGTGTGTGTGTGTGTGTGTGTGTGTGTGTGTGTGTGTGTGTGTGTGTGTGTGTGTGTGTGTGTGTGAGTGTGAGTGTGAGTGTGAGTGTGAGTGTGTGTGAGTGTGTGTGTGAGAGAGAGTTCACTAATGACTTCACACCCCATTAGCGCCTTTGCTTGATATGTCACACTTCATTATGTACTTAGATCAGTGGTGCATGAACTTGGAAACGAGTGTGTGCATGTATGAAACATGTTTGTGCTGGGGAGTGTGTTGCTGCACCAACTTTTGGCCATATTTCTCCGCTTGCATTGCAGACCAGTGGGACCTACTTTTCTAATTTTCTTTAAATTTTTTATGACACACTACATTGTTGGCTAATAAAACAATTTGCCACATTACTTGGTACATTACATTACTTACAATGAAAATGAAGTTGGCTAAAATATTGCTCTGTGTTTAGATGTATTTTATACCGTCTTATGTAAAGAGGCTTCAGCAACTTATGCTCTTATAACCTAGAGTAGACTGACTTTACATAACATTAATTTTGTTCAGTGAAGGCTCTTTAACCTGCAATTAGTCCAGAATAATTTTGGGACCAAATTTAGTCTTCCTCAGTCCCAAACTTGGCTCTGGACCCAGAATGTGATCGTTGCTGGGTTACTCGACATCATCTGTATGCAGGACACCTGTGAGAGAAAAATAAATGTCCTTGTCTAAGCAGATACATTTCTATCTGTTTAAATCTGCTTAATATTTTATAATAGGGGCCTGATATATGGAGAGTTTATTTGTCTTCATAATTTACAAGATCTCTTGTGTGTGATTCATAGATCAATTACTCAAAGAGCCACCACTGTCCAAACATTTATTCCACTGTTTAAGCATGCCTTTGTATATAAATCCATCATAAAATCCTAAGTGTAAACTCTTTCTGTGCGTGTTTGCATGCACGTATACAGGTATCAGTGTTTGCGTGCACATGCGTGCGTGCTTGTATGTGTATGCAGCACATGTGATATGTTTTAATTCATGGTAAACAGACAGCGGTGCGGCCAGGCAGGTTAGTTTTATCAGAGTGTGTTTATCTTAATTCCCCTCAGTCTCTCTCAGTCCTACCATCCATTACCTGTCTGAGGAGGCAGCATGCTCTCCTGGGCCCCACACACAGACACACACAGTTACCTTGGCGCTTAAAATATGATGATATGACTGTATGAGAGTATGTATGTATTGCTCACAGCGTATGACTAACTGCCTGTGTCTCTGTCAGTTTCGTATGCATTGTTGCCTTGGCTCATGGAGAAGATGATGTTTTCATAGCGGTCTATTGTGACCTTGGTGGTGTAAACGGGTTTGTAATGTAATCATGGGCGGAGGAGAGGAGCTGCTCTGACAAGAAACCATAAACAGGCTAATAGATGCATGCCATGCTAACGTGACACATCTCACACATCACATCATAGCATATGCCGTGGCACACACACACGGTACATTGAGGTCGGGTGTGATAAAATTGCAATTTTTGCCCGTCAATCTACACTCAATAACCCATAATGACAAAGTGAAATCGTGTTTGTCAAATTTTTGCAAGTGATTAGCAATAAAAAAAAATTAATTCAGTACTTTATAGAAGCCCTTGTGGCAGCAATTACAGCTTTCATTCTACTTGGGTAAGTCTCTACAAGCTTTGCACACCTGGATTTGGGCAGTTTATCCCATTCTTCCCGGGATATCCTCTCAAGCTCCATCATATTGGACAGGAGGTGTCAGTGAACTGCCATAATGGGGTGTAAGTCTGGGCTTAGTGTGGGCCACTCAAGCACAGTCAGAGACTTGGTCCAAAGCCACTCCAGCATTGTCTTGGCTGTATGCTTCAGGTCACGGTGAACCGTCGCCCCAGTCTCAGGTCACGTGTGCTCTGGAGCAGGCACTGTAGGGATGGTGTTAGCCAGGGGATGAGGTCATGATTCCCTAGACATATAGCCTGGAGTTTTGCTCAAAGGTTAAATTTTTGTCTCATCAGACCAGAGAATCTTTTTCCTCATGCTCTGAGTCCTTTCAGTGCTGCTTGGCAAAATCCAAGCAGGCTGTCAAATGCTTTTTACAAGTAGCTTCCATGTAGCCACTCTACCATAAAGGCCTGATTGCTGGAGTGCTGCCGAGATGGTCGTCCTTCTGCTTCTCCCATCTCTCAAGAGCACTTCTAAAGCTCTTTTAGAGTGACTGTTTGTTTCTTGGTCACCTTCCTGACCAAAGCCTCTCTTACCCAGTTACTCAGTTTGGCCAGACAACTCCAGGAAGAGTCCTGGTGGTTCCATTTCATCCCTTTTATATGAAATCTACAGCACAATAACATGAAAAAAGTGAAAGGTTCTGAGTACTATCTGTTTGTAAAAGAGAGAGAGAGAGAGAGAGAGAGAGAGAGAGAGAGCATCAACATGTAAATATGAACACTCCAAACACTTTCATGCACACACTGTGTGTATGCTCACATTACCCCCTGTGTGGAGAATGACAGGCTCTTTCGGGGGTACGACTTTCTCCCCATGCTGTTTGTCTTTAGGGTCACGTCCTGCCCTCTAACTCCTGACCCCTGACCTTTGATCTTAGTCCGTCAGACAGCAGACACCAGCTCTGAGCTGACAGCTCCCAAAGCCCACTGACCCCAAAAGCAGAGAGAGAGAGAGAGAAAGATAGAGAGAGGGGGGAGACGGAGCTGTGACCGTCGACCTCTCTTGGAGGGGGAGCAGTGTACACCCAGCGAGAGTGACAGTTTACCTGTTCAGAGAGGTCAGGAAGAGAGAGAGAGAGAAACAAAAAAAAAACCCCGATCTTATTTATGAAATATGAAAAGGAAAGTGAGGGGAAATGAAAAAAGAAAGGGATGTGAGGATTGAGGAGAGGGGAGAGAGGGAGGAGGGGGAGGAGGTGAGGAATGAGGTGGGAGGACAAACATGGGTGAACCTGGCTAGTGGAGGTCACACTCTGCCTGAGGAGACAGGTGCCTCAAGATTAGCCTCCACATTAATGGCCTTTACTTACTCTCTCTCTCTCTCACACACACACACACACACTCACACACTCACACACTCACACACACACACACACACACACACACACACACACACACACACACACACACGCATACGTGGCACCAGCCAGTGCTAGAGAACTCCTATACCACAGGGACGTGGAACTAGTGAGAACACAGCTCTGACTCTCATATCCTATTTATACATCCTTTCCTGTACATTACAATCCTATTTAGCTCGCCCTGCTTCCTACACAATCCTATTTATGGACTCACCCCCACCCCGCCACCTCCGCACACCCCCCTTCCACTCTCGAATCCTATTTGTGTGCCCTCTCCTCCCGTATGCAGGTGCCATCTATCCAAAAGGCTGCCTACTGGGTGTGTACGCTGTGATTCAGATGAGTGTGTGTGTTTGTGTGTGTGTTCACCAGTGATTTGTGTGTTAATGTAGCATTGAAATTGGAGTGTTCCACCCAGGAATAAGAGAAACACTGTTCTTGGACTCTTGTGTTTGCAAACATCAGTCAGTTGTTCTCTGGCTAACTAAGAAGCTTTTTTTTTTTGGTCTCTAAAGGCAAACAAGCTTGAATTTCACATCATTATGCACTGAGAGGAAACACTGTCCAATCAGTCTTTCTTCTAAAGATGAAACAATCCCAAAGAGTTAATGTGAGACTGGAGTTGCTTGCCCTCTACCACAACCTCTGCTATCTGATGAAATACATTGCACATCCCTATATCTGCATTCATAAATCGTCCATAAGTAAAGATGAGTGTCTGTGTCTTCTGTCCCGTCCTATCTCCACCTGTCCCTGTGACAGGCCTCTTATCCCCCATTAGTGTATTTAAACAGGACAAAGTGCCTGTCCATATCAGGGACCTGTCTCCACCTGGCTCCCCTACCTGTCACTCACCCAGCCTTATGAAAGCATCCTCATTCTGTTTGAAGGTGGGAGATGAAAGGAGAACAGCAGTCAGGGACCTGGTTGGCCTGACAGACCGGATTAGAGTGGCCAATCCGGGAGAGAGAGGTATGAGGGAGGAGAGAGAAGGGCGAGGATGTTCGTGCCTAACTGGATTAGAGGAGGAGGTGAAGGAAAGGTATATGTAGAGCAAGGGTCTGTGCCTGTCTTTATTAGGAAGGAGGAAGGAAGGTGTAGCAAAGTGGGCGTGGAAACCGGTGTGCCGGTCCACATGAGAGAGATAGGTGCTGGTTGGCAGTTGAGGGATTTGTGTCTCTCAGACACAGGTAATGATGAGCCAGCAACAAAAAACTCAACATGCCGACACACCATCTTCTTCTGATGAAATGGAGAGGAAGACAGACGGGCCGCCGTGGCACAAGGTTAAACAGCTCACTGCATACCGCTGCTGTATCGCCCCTACTTTGTATACACAACTGGACTAGTTCAAGTTATATTGATGCCCAGTGCGAGTTTTAGGCAAAGGATTTCAAACAAGTGATATATGACGTCTCCCATTTGGCAGACATTTTTATCCAAAGCCAACACTGGAGTGAAATAGTGTGAGTGAGCTGAATTTATTAATCATTCAATTAACTAAATGTTCCTTCTTGGTATGGTTCAGATGAATGGACTGTCAGTCTTTAATGCAATCTAATTCTCAGCACACCTCAAGAGAGATGCTGTGAACGTAACTGCTCTGCAACTCTTTAATTTCTCTCACTCTCTCACTGCCTTTCACCTGCATTACTCATTCCCCGGTACGCTTTTGTCACATTCATTTTTTGCTTTATTATTTCTCTGCATCTTGCAGTCTCCATCTAGACTCTTCTCTCCAGTAGCAACAGTTTAAGTCGCCCTGTAGCCTCCTATCTTTATCTCTCTCCCTCTGTGTCTCTTTCTTACCTCCCTTCCTCAGATAGAGTCTTCCTCTGTGTCTTTGGGGCCGGCTGGTAAAGACAGTCAGGGCAGTCGATCGTATCAGACTATCAGGCCAGTTCAACCATAAATTACCTGCAGCTAACAAAGCGTGCTGCTGTAACTATTACACAGGCAGTCAAAGTCACCCCGGCCCACACGGCTAGGCTACACACTCTCACACACTGAATGATTGCAGGCCAGAGAGAGAGCTGTGTTTGTGTGCATCTGGTCAGCCGCACACTGAGATTTCAATATTCACCAGATGCAACTTCGAACGGGGGGGGGGGGTAAAAAGGGTAAAAATGCAGTAGAGACAGAGGCAGATGATGACCAAATATTAGCATGGTAGCTTGGTAACGAGCAGCAAAACCTTTATATGATTTCAGCATTACTATTAAAGCCAGACGGATATATTCACATGGCTTTGAGATCAACCATTCTGGCATAGATTTCACAAACATTATTGGTCTTTGTAAACATTGGAAATATTGGGTTCTGTGTTCATTCTGTGTCCTGTGTACTGTGTTCATTTGATAACATTGCTGTAATTTAAATTTTTTTCAGCTCAACCAATCACACTTTAAATAGAAATATTTAAAAGTAATAGTAGAAGAAGTTGTAGAAAAAAACCCGTAAAATATGAAGATGAAAAAATGAAACCGCCATCTCCAGTGAAAGCCAGAATTTATGCAATTTACAGCTCAAGCAGCAGGAAATTTATCATTTCATTCTGTCATTTAATTAAGAATATCCAGAAGAGTAGTTTTACACAACTTCTCTTTGAAATATTTGAAACATGTCTACTTGATGAAATAAGATCTAATTGTTTGAGTTGATTGTTGAGTCAGTCCGTTTAAATATTTTATGCCAAAATTGTTGCAAATGGTCAATGAGCCTCAATAACTCAGAACACGATCGATAATACTTTACACTGCCTGAAAGTACACACCCTCCTCTGTCATTAGCCATAACCATCCACGTTAATAGTCAGAGGGTATTGGAAAGTAATTAGAAATGTATCCATGGTTAATTTAAATGGGTCTTCATTCAGCTGGTGTTGGGGCAGTGTCCGCTGTGTTCCTGTATGTTTAACTATTTGTTGTGTTAGAGACAGAGCAGTGCGTCTCCGTCGCCCAACTGTATGTGCAGGTCTGTGTTACTGGCTAATTGAGAGCGTGTTCTGTGCTGCAGCTCTGCCCCGGAGGTTAGTGTTAGCACACACACACTGTAGCAGGACAAATGAGAATACACCCCACCATCTGCCCAAGAGAGACACTCCCTTGCCCTCTCCTTGTCCCTCTACCCTTGTCCCCCCCCCCCACTCCTTTTACTCTTTTCGTCTCATTTTTATTCCTTCCCTCATGCTCCCACCTCTCTTTCCACCTTCCCACACCTCTCCCTCTCCTTTCACTGTATATTCTATCCCATCTTCCCACAATTTGATCCTCCTTTCTGTCTCTGTACCACCTACTCATTTCTGCCACTCTTGTTTCCTCTGTCCTCTTTTCTGCCACCTGCCTCTCTCCATCCTGAGTGAGCCAGTGGGAGGTGTGTTTGTGTTGTGGTGTGGGGGTTCAGGCTGTCGTGTTAAGGTGTTACCGTACTCCGACCGCAGACTTTCAGAATGTTTCGTGGGCGCGATCCATAGGGGCTGACACCGAAGGTGACCCCCGGTCGGTAACCTTGGAGACCAACTTTATTAAAATGAATTTGAGTAGAGGGGCCGTCCTGACAGCAGCATAATTACATCGCAGAGCATCAGCACTAATTTATGCAGCCCGCATTCAACCGGTCAGGAGTGCCGAGATGGGGTCAGCGTAGACACACACACACACACACACACACACATTCATAGTAGCATTCTGGGACACTCACTCTCACATTGACTCAAAAACACACACTGATACAACTGGATCAGCATACCAATAAAAATAGATAAATACATTCAGTTTCTTCTTACACTGCACAATACACTGGCTCATCCCTCTGTAGTGTTTTTACTGCTTTGAGGGTCAATATGTGTTTAAATGTGAGTAACATGCATATATGACCTGCGTGTATGTGTGTGTGTGTGTGTGTGTGTGTGTGTGTGTGTGTTCATGCTCCAGAGAGTCAGTGCGTGTGAGTATATTTAGCAGTGTTATAGAGACAGGCGCTGGACAAGTCTTATTAGTGTCACAGCTGGAAAAGTGCAGCAGAGAGACGACTCAAAGGCACATCAAATACAGACCGCAGATTCACACATCAAATACAGCAAGTTTGCTCTTGTTTCTCTCTAAAGTTTAATGTGTTTAATCAATAAATAAAATGAGAAAAAAAAATCTGAATCTGCACACATTTTCACTGTAGTGGTCTGAATGAACAAGATTCTCATTCTTCTCATTGGTTTGGCTCATTTCTAGCACCTCAGTTTATTTTGATCAGTATTGTCAGACCCTCCATGAAGCTTGGAATGCGGTCCGGGTCTCGTCCTCCCTTTACCATACCTTCTAATGTTGTTCTGTGGCCCACCAAACATGCAAGCATCCACTTTGACCCACTCAAATTTTTAATGTTTAGCTGAGCCATACTTCCGGACTTGACCATAAATGACAAGAGTGACTTAAAGTATTTTCTTGCAGTCTTGTTTGTGACAGCTTTTCATTCCGCTTACAGCTCACACTTTGTGATTTCCATCACTTTTACTCATGTATTGATTGGTAAGTTCCTCCATTAACAAAGATCCATAATGAGAAAAAACAATTCTGATAATGTGTAAGTGGTTTACAACCTCGCTGCAGCACAAAGTGTTCAGCCATCCTCTCTTTGATCACAACTGAGCCTCTGCTCTGATAAGTTTCCACTCCCCAGTCCTGAACCTCGTCATGACTGGTCTCATCTGTAAAGGATAAAGCAAGAGATGGACTGAAATGTGAAGCTGGGATGAGTGGAGTGGGGAGAGAAGAAGAAGAAGAGGGGGTCAGAGGAAGAGGAGCAGGAGAAAGTGCAGTAGAGGAGAGTAAAAGGAGGTGAAGAAGGAAGGAAGGGGGGGGGCGACATGGATATATGTCACAGCTCCAGTCACTCCATTGTAGCCGTTGTGACCAAGGGCACACTAATCTATCCCATTAGCAGATCTCTCCAACTCTCTCATAATGTTACCGCTAGCTGCTCTCCTGTGACGTGTTCTTGGTTTGTGTGTGTGTGTGTGTGTGTGTGTGTGTGTGTGTGTGTGTGTGTGTGTGGGGAGAAAGGGAAAGAGAGGCTGAGTTTGTGTGAGAGTGTAGGTAAGAGACTGTGAATGAGACAGAATGCTTTCGTGCGTGCGTGCGTGCGTGCGTGCGTGCATGCGTGTGTGTGCGTGCGTGTGTGTGCGTGCGTGTGCATAATGACAGTTCAGCTAGTTGCTCTCCTGTGAAAATGACACGTTCCTGCCAAATTAATATCATTACTATCAGAGTTTAATGGGCCAGTGCTGCCTTCTTATTTAAAACAGAACATCCCTCTCTCGACCTCCATCACGAGGTAAGGGGGGGTGGGAGAATGGGTGAGAGGCTAAATGAGCAGGATAGACAATGTGAAAAGACTGTTTTTTACTCTACCATGGCCATAAAGAGGAAGATGAGCTGAAGTCAGGGTTGAGATGAGCTTGACTGCAAACAAACAAAAATATTGATGATGAACAACACATCGTTCATCTGTGAAGGAAAGAGCTTACAAAAAAAATAAAGATCTTATGAACATTTTAACGTGCAAATGAAACCCACTGTTTGTGCATTCAGTTGGACTAGTCTACTTATCATTCACAGTTTTTTTTCCCCCAACCATGTCAGTCATTTGCCTAAAAATACATTTCCCTTTGCTGCTTTGTGTGATAGCTTTAAAATGTATCTCTGCTCTGTTGAACAATGGGGCTTCCCTCCCAGTTGTAATGTTAAATTTTGGGATTGTATTCTTAGTAATTGTTACAGCTGGGTGCATGTCTGCTGTTGGAGTGACGCCGGTATCATCACTGGTACTTAACATAACAAAAAGCCAGATAATGTTCGCATTGTGTTTGGTGTGTTCGGGTCTCCTGCCTTTTCTGCGGAGAATTTTGGAGGTTTTTGGCTCTTGGGGGCATTTTTCTTTCATAGATGGTGTTTTACAGTACGCTTTTCTGGTCATTGGTTTTTATTTTCTTTTACGGTACTTTTCAGTAGGTGTGTGTACAGTGTGAGCAGTCTGTTAGGGTGTCATTCTTCACTTGGAGTCGGCACTGTGATAATGAGTTCATTTGGAAACCCACTCTGCGGGCTGTCTGTGCATGTGGGCGCACACATGGCTGTGTTTGCACATGTGTGCACATTTGCACAGTTTGTATTTGTGTGAATATAACTATTGCACACTACATTGTATGTGTGTGTGATTTTTTTTTTTCTTTTGGTAAGTGTGTGTGTGTGTGTGTGTGAGAGATTCTGAGTATGGGAATATGTCAGATTGCCGCAGGAGACCAATTAGCTGGTGCATCAGTGAGGAGGTGAGCATACACACACCTGTGTGTGGCCCTATTACACCAGCTCATCACACACTCACATACCAACACACAGACAGCATTGCTCTGCTCATAATAACAACATACTGACACTTACAGTACATTGACCATATGGAATAATGACTCCGCTGTGCCAAACTGTCAAACGTGAGTCACCAGCATGCGTTATTTCAACCAGGTGTTACTAACTTAACCAACTTTTCTGAATTATGGCTTATCTCACTGCTGCTGAATGGTTGTCGTTAGCAATATATACTTTACATCGGAGCGTTTCTTTGCTCAAAACTGCACGACTTGTAGCATTCATACAAAGTAGATGCGATCAAAGAGTGATTCAATCCAAACTTTGAGGCGTCGTGCGCTGACGCAATCAGGTGAGAGTGAAAAAGCAGATCACAGCCAATAAAGCAGCCAGGCCTCTTCATGTATAATTCAGATCTTTTATGGCAGGCTATGCACCCATATGGGCATGCTAAAGGAAGACTAAGGCCATTTCCAGCCAGAGAAAAGCCCTTTTAAAAGCTAATCCCTGTGCCAGAGTCCTGCTCCTTTTACTGCTCCTCTTTAATGAATAGGTGTCCAATAAGGCCTTTTATTGTCTTAGCATATGTTGCTTTTATTAGGGGAAAATAATTAGGTTGTGCGGATCACTTCGAAAGTCCTCTCGCAAGATAAAAATGAGATAGTTTCACAGTCGCTGCGCAAGTCCTTCTGACTCCCCGTCGTTTTCCCCTTGGATGCCTTGTGTCCTAGCTCCCTCATCTCCTCTTCTCCTTCTCTTCGTGCTCCTTCTCCTTGTCCCTCCTCTCATCGTTATGCCTCCCCTCCTCCTCTCCTTCTTGTCCTTTGCATTCCCTCCACCTCGTTCCTCACTTCCTCTTCTATTGTTCCCTCGAACATGTGGGCATTAAATGTATGCAGGGATGTCGCATTGGACTGCACATTTACACACACACACACACACACACACACACAGCAGATGAACAATCACGGTGTGACAGGAGGCTGTTGATGACTGACACTCGGTTGATCTTATCTGGCGCAGAAGGGGTAAAGGGAGGGCCGCAGAGAAAGAGAGAGAAATAGCGCAGGGGGGGTTTCTGCGGTGCTTTGTGTTGTGTTCCTGTCACTCCTACATGGTTTACCCCTCTGCTCCTTTCTCTCTCTCTGCCTTCTCATCTTCGACCATATCACTCTGCTCACTTATATAGAAAGAAAGAGTGTCATCTGTGATCTGGGACTCCAGGGAAAGAGATCCATTTACTCACCTACTATGACCGTTTACCCATGAGACCTCAGCTACAGCAGCTCTGTATGCCCAGTCCTGTAAGTTATGGGGCTGGAGGGGGGATGG
This sequence comes from Seriola dumerili, assembly GCF_002260705.1. Classification (NCBI taxonomy): domain Eukaryota; kingdom Metazoa; phylum Chordata; class Actinopteri; order Carangiformes; family Carangidae; genus Seriola; species Seriola dumerili. Next base: position 4,561,617 of record NW_019174474.1, on the reverse strand, counting down.
GACTGCAGGGGAATAGGGATCTGCAGAGGGCTGATGGAAAAGAAGGGGCCGAGGAAGGAGCAGGGGGCAAGGCAGACAGACGGAGAGCGATTGAGCGGGCATGATGAAGGAACGGATAGAGAAGCAGGGAGGGAGGAGGCTGATCCTTCCATCCTGTCCTTAATGCCCCTCAGGGGAGCACGCTGCCAGTAGGTGAGTATTAGCCATCAGCCAGTGGGCTAATGGAGGGTATGAAATAGAGTTTAGTACATACAGATGACCAGGGGTAGACTAATCACTGGGGAGACTCATGATGAGGAAAGCTGGTCATTCTCTAGGGGTCTGAACAAGCTCTCAGTCACATTATGGACACGGATTTATTTCTTATTCCAGGCTGATGGATGTGTGGAAATGAATAATCTGTTTCCCTCATAATATTCTCTTACTGAAATTATTTTATTGTGCTAGAACAGACAAAACGCACAGTACAGTCACTTGCTTTTGTCTAGTGTGACCTTTGTCCTACCTCAGTCAGGGTGACAGAGGTCACCGTAGAGTCAGAGGGGTGAGTGTCACGGTGCTTTCTGAAGTGTGCGCTGAGGTGTTTGAGGTGCTAATCTCCTCTGCTCTTGGTTGAGTGGTCAAGCTGAATGGAGGGACAGCTTGTTTATCTGAGGGGACCGCATTACCCAGGATTCCCTCTACAGCTGGGCCAGGCACGCTCAGCTGAGCTGTCAACTCGCAGAGGTTACCACGGCTGAGGGCAAAGATTACTTTACACACACACACACACACACACACACGCACATGCACGCACACACAACCACAGGAATACACAGGAGAAGCTTATGATTTCAATGGTTATTTATTAAATGTAAAATATCTTTAGCACAGATTAAAAATCAGACACCTCCATCTATTTTAAACATCACAGGTTGAAAAAAAACATTCCTGAAACAGAATCACGATCCCTTTGAGTCCCACTTTCAGGATAGCTAGTCCACGAGGCTGGGCAGAGGGCTGAGGCAAAAACCGCACTCCTCCTGAACCCTTTGCTGGGGCTACAAGCCTGGAAGTACTTTCCAAATGCATGCTGTAGCCTTTTTACACTGGATTGTAGAAAATGTTTTTTTTATTCAGCAAGTACCTTTACAATTCAGGTGTTTTAGCAGTTATAGATCTGATTTAAAAAAAATCTGTAGCTTACATGTCTGTTTTCCTAAAACCGGACTGTGTCTAAAACAGGGTAAAATAGTATTTGCAAGAAAGTGTTTACCTTATAGAGCACCACAGTGGGTACTTCAAATCTCAGGATGTTGCTTGTCTGTGATTGACAGGTTACCAAACTTCAAGCCAACTAACAAAAGTTATTTTTGGTTCTGACCAAAAATGTTTCCTGGGCCCGCTGCATATTCAGTGGGCCTTCACATGACAAGCATGGACATATGCTGCAATGATCTGTGGTTCATGCCAGAAACTGAACTTCTCACATTGTGTCCCAGGCATAAATAGCTTTGTCCGTTTTGCCAACATTTAGCACGGCTGCTGAATTGGAGTGCCATCACAGAGGTCAGCTGGTGAATGCTCCCCCTCTCCTCTCTGCTCTGCCTCAACCCTCGCTGCTGTACAAATGCCAACTGACAACAACTGACACAGATGGTGAGCAGAAACACAGAAGGACAGGCAAAGGAAGAGAACCACCCACAGGAGTAAGAAAACAGGAAGACTCTACACACACTGTCCAAGAGAGGATATTGCCTGACAACATTATCAACTCATGTATTTTAAACCTTTTTAATTTGAATCTTTTCTTTTTTTTTTCTACTTTTTTAAATAATTCTTTTTTTTTTCAGCACATGCCATATGAGAATTTGGGGATTATAAAAGTACCTGAAAGAATTGCTAGGTTTTCAGCATGCATAGCTGTTCGTATTTACAGGTTTGTATGTACAGGGATGGGCCAAAAACAGACTGCTCTACAGTACTGGGTTTATTTACATCCAGGTCAGAGGGAGAGGTCAATGTCATAACTACAGATGTGGGGTGAGGGGTCACATGCATAGGGTCAGAGAAAGCTCATATGGCTGAGTACAACTTGGATGATGAAGACACAGAACAGAACACGGCAAAGTAACATTACTGTTAATTCAACAACATCACATCTCCCCCACTTCCCCTTTTTGCTTTTGAATACGCTCAATAAGGAGTTTTCAACAACTGATTATTGCGTAACACTATACAAGGACATTTCTATTGCAAGTCCATGAGGTCCTTGGGTAATGAGTCAATACTGACATTGGAAGACTTGGATCTGATCCCAGAGCAGTTCCAGAGCCATAGTAGTGGAGCCCGGGCTAAGTGCAGGCTCTTTGCTGCTTATCTACAGTCAGCTTATTGCAGGGTGCTTTTTATGGATTTCCTCTGTATTTGGGTGTTTTTATTACCCACGAAAGCAGATATACACAAAAGTAAGTAAAATCTGCTCTCACTTGATATAGTCCTGCTCCTTTGGTTTGTCATATTGCTGTGATCTTTGTGTTTTATTTTTAGCATAGAGGATAATTTTAGATTTAGGGTGAACCTCATCTGTCCCATCTTCTCCCCTCCCCGAAATCAGTGTGGTAGTAGCAGAGCTCTTGTTCTTTTGGGGAATGTCCGATTAAAGTCTCGGGTCATTCAAGACAAGTCCTGGTCAAGTCTCATGTCTTCATCTGAGTCTTTCAGGTTTCTGAAGGCTGACTGTGCTCACTAATGACACAGCATTACACCTAGGATTTAATTGTTTGTATTTCAAAACCGAGACCATACAAAAAAAAAAGAAAAAAAAAAAAGAAGCTACTAATGTTAAACTAAATGCTAAAGTCGTGCCAATTCGTGCCAGAGAAGACTTGGAGGACTTGGAATAAAATATCTGAGGCAGGACCTTGTGAGTGGCTTCCTGAACAGGCCATTTGCACAGCAATAGGCGGGGAACAACACACTCATAAATTTGATCACAATGATTATGTAAATGCACTTAAATTACTACAAGTCTTTGCATTAACCTTTAACATGGCAAACTGCTGCATATTGTTATAATTAGTCTTAGTATCAGAGATGAGTCCACGTCAAATCTCAAGTCCCCGTTTCTGCAACTTAAGTCTGAGTCAGAGTCAGAGTCTACAGCTCTGGGTAATAGAGAACAACTCTTAAACACTACAGGTGTTTTTTTCTGAAAACTACTATACACAAGGTAATGATTCACATTTAGTTGCAGAAGATAAAAAGACACACAGCAAAGTCCCTCAGTTTGTAGACAGCTAAACTTACAGGCATAATCTACAGTTTCACATGGGTTAGAAGTGGCTGTTTCACCAGAGATGTGTATGATGCACACTGGTTCGGTGACATTACCTTTCATGTAGATTGTCCCAAGTGTTTATCTGTCCGTGCTCGTGTGCAGGCGCATGCACATGTGAATATGTGTTTGTGTGTACTTGTGTAATGTAAGTGTATCAAGGTTGTTGCGCAACCCCTCTTGTTCTTTTTCCCACTACCTCACACACCCCTTGCCTCCTATCTGCAAACACACATGCGCACGCACACACAATGATAGATGGCTGTGGTGGGTGGCTGAGCATGTTAATGCCTAATCTCATCAGCCTTATCTTCTACAGAGGTCGCAAGGTCAAGTGGTGAGGGGGATGAGCTAAACACCAATAAGATAGCACATTGCTGGACAGTCCACGTTTGTGCTGTGTGTCCTCTTACCACTGACTGGACTGCAGCAGCCTGCAAAGAAACAGTCATATAGACTCTTGCTTTTCAAGGAAAATTTTTCAAAAAATGGAAGTACTTTTGAAAAAAATACTGAAGTCTTCATTACAAATTCAGCCACACAAATCTGGATTATGAACATGAAAGTTTTTTTTCTATCAATTTTTCAACTTACAGCAGGACCAGTGTTTGGTAACTGGACACAAACAAACTGCTCTGAAAGTCAGCCAAGTTCAAGGGGGCGTCAGCGAATCAGTGCCTGCAGCACTGAAATCTTCAGTGGAGTTTAAAAGGCATTTAGCTTTCAGACGAGCTAAATCAGATGCCCTAAGCAAGGGAGATGAGTTAAACTGAGCGCGTGTGAACCTGCAACTCGGAGACACTGCTTGGCATTTGTCTGTCTTTGATATGGCGACATGTGATGTGGATGAAGTTATCGCCTCACTGGCAGGTGAGACAGACAGCGGCACACAGAGAGATGCTGCCTTTTCATCTGCTGTTTACCAGCTCTCTCATCACACTGCACTTCAAACACACTCAATCTGCTGCTGCGACGTTACACACCAGGGCTCCTCCTGGCGGAAGTTTACTTAGAGCTCAGAGGGGGTTGCGCGCGTGTTTGCGTGTGTGTGTGTGTGTGTGTGTGTTTGTTGATGAGAAAAATATTTCTTGGAATCTGATTTGTGTGTGTTTTTTGTTCCTTGCATTTGCATTTCTGTGCATATTTTTGTACTTGCATGTGAAAGTATAAATGCTTTAGACCTTGATGGATATTTCCACTTCATGTGTATTGGTCTCACAGCTGCTGTAGGAAGCTGTTCAAACAGTTGGCATGTAATGTGGTGCCATTATGCATGTGTGTATGTTTGTGTGTCTTGCCCATGTTTGACTACTGCATATACGGGGTTGTCTCAGTGTGAGCCAGTGCTCTGTGCTAAACACGAGTCCTCAGTCGTCACATCAGTGTTCCCTCTCACTCTCTCTGCCCCCCATCTGACTCTCACTCCCTCTCATTGGGAGATAAAGAGACGAGCCATTTCATGTGGCCGTATAGAAGTCGTCTCCAGCCTCGGAGTTTGCAGGGAAGCTGTCACAGCAGCTTTTAGCCGGAGCTGCAACATGAAAGATCCCTCTTTGAGCAGTTGGGTTATGTGTGTAATTCTCTCTGACGTGTTTATTCTGCTGCAGTTTCAGCTTTCATTTTCAAATGTCACAGAAATCTCTCTCCTCCAAGAATATCCCTACTAATTACTGACTGATGGGGAAGGGTGTATCTGAGAACTTAGCAGGTTGCGCCCAAATACTGTTTCTCTTTCACAGCGTGTCTCGGCTTTAGACAACATGAAACAGAGTCATTTTCTGGCTTGAGACTCGAGTGATTTTCAGGTTTAAACTCGCTTATAAAATAAGAGAGAGGGAGGCCTTACTGAGAGAGAGCTGGAGGGAAGGTCTTGTGACATGTGTGTGTTTGTGTATTGTATGTGAAAATACAACCAACGAACTTCTGATTTAAACACATAGATACAGAATTGTACTTACATCATTTCCAATACTTATTCTCAACTCAACTTCGAAAGCCTAGCCAAACCCATATGCACATCATGTGAAAATATACATATTCGTAACCATGGCATTAAAACCTGCTCTTTTAGGATTTACATAATAGTTGTGGTTTCCCTGTTGATCCCCATCCATACAGGAGCTGGTGTAATTTTCTTGTCCATGTTCTCACGTTTGCCATTGTGAGTCTATACATCTGTAGCATTCACATGGTCCCATATAGCCAGAGGTCCTGTACACACCGGGTAGAGAAATAAATAAATAAATATATGTATATAAATATATGTACAGTAAGGGGTTATGCTGTTCCCATGGTAATATGACCCAGTCATCATGGGCTACAGGGGAGGGGAGAGACGGCATTTCGGCGTTTTTCTGTGGACACACTGTCCTGCTGTCTCCTTTTGTCTGTGTGTGTGTGTGTGTATGTCTGTGTGTATGTCTGTGTGTGTGTGTGTGTGGTGTTGTGGTGTGTGTGTGTGTGTGTGTGTGTCTCGCAGAGGACATAGCAATGTGGTCGTGATGCAATGTTCGCTGTTCGTCCTCTCTCTTTTTCTCTGGACAGGACACGTCCTAATGTCTGTGTGTCAGTAGATGAGTTCTCCATAATTTGTCTCCTCCTGCAGGCTGACGCCATCTTGCTGTCTCAGTCTCAGGATTCGTCCACTGAACTTGTATCTCCTTCTGTGTGTTTCTCTGTCCGCAGCAACAGGGGGCGGCCACCACGGTGTACTGTGCCGCAGCCCCGGAGCTGGAGGGGTTAGGAGGCATGTACTTCAACAACTGTTTCCGCTGCCTGCCGTCCATCCAGGCCCAGGACCAGAGCAACGCTGCCAGTCTGTGGGAGCTGAGCGAACGTCTGGTTGCTGAGAGGTCAGCAGGCATACAGGCCCTCTGATGGACGAAGGAGGAGGAAGAGGACGAGGAGGAGTGGGGGGGACTAGCCAAACAGGAATCAAAGAGGAAGGGTGGTGGGTCACGGTGATGTCCAGTTAGGTATAAACTGAATAAAAGATAACTGTACTCTGACTGCACTATACAAGAGAGCTGCCAAACCACAGACGTCCATCTGGATGTGTCACGTCACTACGGGGGCTAAAACACACTACATATACAGTACAGGAAGGGGTTTCATATACACTCAATTGATAAAATATAAATCAAAGTCTGAGTTGTGTTAAGCTCTGCTGTGGTAGTTTACAGTGGGGGGGTGGGGGACAGGAGAAGATTTGGGACAAATTCAGGGATCTCTTAAACTTTGTTCTGTCTCTGTTTTTGTCTCTGTAGCTTTTTATAACTCTGTCACGTCTTCTCTATTCCATGACAGTTTATTTAAAAGAGCAACGTTCAAAAAAGCAAATGACCTGTGTTGTTAACAAGACAGAGTTACTTAATAAGCATACACTCTATGGCATATGCATCTGATTCCAGCAATAGTGCACTATATGGCAAATATTGTGTCTTCCCAATTAATGTCTGTATATTCAGTATCCTCTTGTCTAGCTCTACGTAGATGTTGATGTTTCCTATTGAGATACAGAGAGCATTGGTTAATCATTGTGCTAAATCTTTTTTGGGCACAGAAGAAATGAGGAGTAATGGGCATGTGACACTTATGGATATATAAACACACTAGAGGTATGATTCTTATGGCTATATACATTATTCTGCAATAGTTTTATTTCTTATCAATGTCCCTATTCGTTTACTGTACAATATTTACAATATCCTGATTTCTGGCCATGTGCTAAAGGGGTGTGGACATCATATTTTTTCTGTTTGCTATTTGACTCAACCTAAGTATTAATAATCTATACTCTGGTAAGTCTTAATTACAATTTGGAGGTATTTATGGGACGATCTGTGTCCAGTTGAATACCAAATACAGATGGTGGAGAATCTTATTTCCAGAGCTATGGTCTTTAATTTCTGTGTTTCTTCCCTTGTGGTTTGTCAAGAAAAATGTGAGTGATTTCAGTCTCTTGTTTTTTTTTTTTTTTGTTTTGTTTTGTTTTGTTTTTTCACCATTGTTTTAATATTGAACTCTGGCTTTGGGTTTGCTGTGGATTGGTTGCCCTGAAGCCGCTGTTGGGACGCTGTTGAGACATTGTGCTTTATGGCAGTCTGGGTGCCGTAGGTTGCTCTTGAAACATCAGCATTCCAGTGTCATGATATCTGTGAAAACAAAAAAATAAAAAGGAGAGAAAGAGAATATTCAATAAAAATCTGTTTTACAGTAAAGTGTGTGTGAAATCCTTTCAACCACAGAAAGTGAGAAGTCCATTCATTTGCAGACCATTAGGGGGAGATATTTGTGTATGGAGCTGACAAGTAAGGATCACTGATGTCTGACTAAGTAGGACTGGCATCTACAGAGCCACTTTGCTTGATGATACATGTAATAAAACAATAGCATTTTTGTCTTTGCTTTGGTCATATGCCTTCTGTCTCGGCATAAAGCATTCAGGTTCCGTGTGCAACTGGACAGATCAAGCAGTCAACCCCACAGATGACCTGAACTCTCACGCGAATCCTAACCTTAACCTTAAGCTGCCTGAAGGACTCATTCCTCCTTTTAGAAAAGCAGCAGGATGACACACAAACACAACTGAACCGCAATTCATGATTCCTATTTTTGACATCTATTTTTCACCTTGTACTGTCTCTCTCCTTACAGTCTGTCTCTTTTTTCAGTATTTTCTGTCCCTCCTGTGCAGACACACTCACAAAATATCATCATAGAGTAAGGCATAAAAACATCAAAAAATAGTAAGGCATAAAAACATCAAAAAACGTCATAGTATAGTAAGGTATAAAAATGTCAAAAAATGCCATAGTATGGTAGGACTTAAAAATGTCAATAAAACATCACAGTATAGTAAGCCTTAAAAACGTCATAGTATAGTAAGGCATCAAAACATCATACTATAGTAAAGTATAGTAAAAAAAAAAAAAGTCAGAATAATAAAGCATAAAACGTCTTGGTATATATAGTAGGTCATATAGTAAGTCAAAAAACATCATAGTATAGTAAGACTTAAAAATGTCAAACAATGTCATAGTATAGTGAGGAATAAAAATGTCAAAAAACGTCATAGTATAGTAAGGCATAAAAACATCAAAAAACGTCACACTATAGTAAGGCATTAAAACATCAAAAAACGTCATAGTATAGTAAGGCATAAACGTCATAGTATAGTAGGACTTAAAAACATCAAAAAACGTCACAGTATAGTAAGGCATGAAAACATCAAAAAACGTCACACTATAGTAAGGCATAAAAACATCAAAAAACGTCATACTATAGTAAGGCATCAAAACATCATAATATAGTAAAGTATAGTAAAAAAAAAGTCAGAATAATAAAGCATAAAACGTCTTGGTATATATAGTAAGTTATATAGTAAGTCAAAAAACATCATAGTGTAGTAAGACCTAAAAATGTCAAAAAAATGTCATAGTATAGTAAGGCATAAAAATGTCAAAAAACGTCATAGAATAGTAAGACGTAAAAACATCAAAAAACGTCATAGAATAGTAAGACGTAAAAACATCAAAAAACGTCATAGAATAGTAAGACGTAAAAACATCAAAAAACGTCATAGAATAGTAAGACGTAAAAACATCAAAAAACGTCATAGAATAGTAAGACGTAAAAACATCAAAAAACGTCATAGAATAGTAAGACGTAAAAACATCAAAAAACGTCATAGAATAGTAAGACGTAAAAACATCAAAAAACGTCATAGAATAGTAAGACGTAAAAACATCAAAAAACGTCATAGAATAGTAAGACGTAAAAACATCAAAAAACGTCATAGAATAGTAAGACGTAAAAACATCAAAAAACGTCATAGAATAGTAAGACGTAAAAACATCAAAAAACGTCATAGAATAGTAAGACGTAAAAACATCAAAAAACGTCATAGAATAGTAAGACGTAAAAACATCAAAAAACGTCATAGAATAGTAAGACGTAAAAACATCAAAAAACGTCATAGAATAGTAAGACGTAAAAACATCAAAAAACGTCATAGAATAGTAAGACGTAAAAACATCAAAAAACGTCATAGAATAGTAAGACGTAAAAACATCAAAAAACGTCATAGAATAGTAAGACGTAAAAACATCAAAAAACGTCATAGAATAGTAAGACGTAAAAACATCAAAAAACGTCATAGAATAGTAAGACGTAAAAACATCAAAAAACGTCATAGAATAGTAAGACGTAAAAACATCAAAAAACGTCATAGAATAGTAAGACGTAAAAACATCAAAAAACGTCATAGAATAGTAAGACGTAAAAACATCAAAAAACGTCATAGAATAGTAAGACGTAAAAACATCAAAAAACGTCATAGAATAGTAAGACGTAAAAACATCAAAAAACGTCATAGAATAGTAAGACGTAAAAACATCAAAAAACGTCATAGAATAGTAAGACGTAAAAACATCAAAAAACGTCATAGAATAGTAAGACGTAAAAACATCAAAAAACGTCATAGAATAGTAAGACGTAAAAACATCAAAAAACGTCATAGAATAGTAAGACGTAAAAACATCAAAAAACGTCATAGAATAGTAAGACGTAAAAACATCAAAAAACGTCATAGAATAGTAAGACGTAAAAACATCAAAAAACGTCATAGAATAGTAAGACGTAAAAACATCAAAAAACGTCATAGAATAGTAAGACGTAAAAACATCAAAAAACGTCATAGAATAGTAAGACGTAAAAACATCAAAAAACGTCATAGAATAGTAAGACGTAAAAACATCAAAAAACGTCATAGAATAGTAAGACGTAAAAACATCAAAAAACGTCATAGAATAGTAAGACGTAAAAACATCAAAAAACGTCATAGAATAGTAAGACGTAAAAACATCAAAAAACGTCATAGAATAGTAAGACGTAAAAACATCAAAAAACGTCATAGAATAGTAAGACGTAAAAACATCAAAAAACGTCATAGAATAGTAAGACGTAAAAACATCAAAAAACGTCATAGAATAGTAAGACGTAAAAACATCAAAAAACGTCATAGAATAGTAAGACGTAAAAACATCAAAAAACGTCATAGAATAGTAAGACGTAAAAACATCAAAAAACGTCATAGAATAGTAAGACGTAAAAACATCAAAAAACGTCATAGAATAGTAAGACGTAAAAACATCAAAAAACGTCATAGAATAGTAAGACGTAAAAACATCAAAAAACGTCATAGAATAGTAAGACGTAAAAACATCAAAAAACGTCATAGAATAGTAAGACGTAAAAACATCAAAAAACGTCATAGAATAGTAAGACGTAAAAACATCAAAAAACGTCATAGAATAGTAAGACGTAAAAACATCAAAAAACGTCATAGAATAGTAAGACGTAAAAACATCAAAAAACGTCATAGAATAGTAAGACGTAAAAACATCAAAAAACGTCATAGAATAGTAAGACGTAAAAACATCAAAAAACGTCATAGAATAGTAAGACGTAAAAACATCAAAAAACGTCATAGAATAGTAAGACGTAAAAACATCAAAAAACGTCATAGAATAGTAAGACGTAAAAACATCAAAAAACGTCATAGAATAGTAAGACGTAAAAACATCAAAAAACGTCATAGAATAGTAAGACGTAAAAACATCAAAAAACGTCATAGAATAGTAAGACGTAAAAACATCAAAAAACGTCATAGAATAGTAAGACGTAAAAACATCAAAAAACGTCATAGAATAGTAAGACTTAAAAACATCAAAAAACGTCATAGAATAGTAAGACTCAAAACCATCAGAAAACGTCATAGTATAGTAAGGCATAAAAAAATCAAAAACCGTCACACTATAGTAAGGCATAAAAATGTCAAAAAATGTCATAGTTTAGTAAGGAATAAAAATGTCAAAAAACGTCATAGTATAGTAAGGCATAAAAATGTCAAAAAACGTCACAGTATAGTAAGGCATAAAAACATCAAAAAACATCATAGAATAGTAAGACTTAAAAACATCAAAAAACGTCATAGTATAGTAAGGCATAAAAACATCAAAAAACGTCATACTATAGTAAGGCATAAAAATGTCAAAAAATGTCACAGTATAGTAAGGCGTAAAAACATCAAAAAACATCATTGAATAGTAAGAAATAAAAATGTCAAAAAACGTCATACTATAGTAAGGCATAAAAACATCAAAAAACGTCATAGAATAGTAAGACTTAAAAACATCAAAAAACGTCATAGAATAGTAAGACTCAAAACCATCAGAAAACGTCATAGTATAGTAAGGCATAAAAAAATCAAAAACCGTCACACTATAGTAAGGCATAAAAATGTCAAAAAATGTCATAGTTTAGTAAGGCATAAAAACGTCAAAAAACGTCATAGTATAGTAAGGCATAAAAATGTCAAAAAATACCATAGTATGGTAGGACTTAAAAACGTCAATAAAACATCACAGTATAGTAAGGCTTAAACATCATAGTATAGTAAAGTATAGTAAAAAAAACGTCAGAATAATAAAGCATAAAACGTCTTGGTATATATAGTAAGTCATATAGTAAGTCAAAAAACATCAAAGTTTGGTAAGGCATAAAAACGTCAAAAAACGTCATACTATAGTAAGGCATAAAAATGTCAAAAAACGTCACAGTATAGTAAGGCGTAAAAACATCAAAAAACATCATTGAATAGTAAGGAATAAAAATGTCAAAAAACGTCATACTATAGTAAGGCATAAAAATGTCAAAAAATGTCATAGTTTAGTAAGGCATAAAAATGTCAAAAAATGTCATAATATAGGAAGGCATAAAAACGTCAAAAAACGACATACTATAGTAAGGTATAAAAACGTCATAGTATAGTAAGGCATAAAAACGTCAACAAACGTCATACTATAGTAAGGTATAAAAACATCAAAAAACGTCATAAGGCATAAAAACATCAAAAAACGTCATAGTATTGTAAGGCATAAAAACGTCAAAAAACGTCATACTATAGTAAGGCATAAAAACATCAAAAAACGTCATAGAATAGTAAGACTTAAAAACATCAAAAAACGTCATAGAATAGTAAGGCTTAAAACCATCAAAAAACGTCATAGTATAGTAAGGCATAAAAATGTCAAAAAATGTCATAGTATAGTAAGGCATAAAAACGTCAAAAAACGTCATACTATAGTAAGGCATAAAAACATCAAAAAATGTCATAGTATAGTAAGGCATAAAAACGTCAAAAAACGTCATACTATAGTAAGGCATAAAAACATCAAAAAATGTCATAGTATAGTAAGGCATAAAAACGTCAAAAAACGTCATACTATAGTAAGGCATAAAAACATCAAAAAATGTCATAGTATAGTAAGGCATAAAAACGTCAAAAAACGTCATACTATAGTAAGGCATAAAAACATCAAAAAATGTCATAGTATAGTAAGGCATAAAAACGTCAAAAAACGTCATACTATAGTAAGGCATAAAAACATCAAAAAATGTCATAGTATAGTAAGGCATAAAAACGTCAAAAAACGTCATACTATAGTAAGGCATAAAAACATCAAAAAATGTCATAGTATAGTAAGGCATAAAAACGTCAAAAAACGTCATACTATAGTAAGGCATAAAAACATCAAAAAATGTCATAGTATAGTAAGGCATAAAAACGTCAAAAAACGTCATACTATAGTAAGGCATAAAAACATCAAAAAATGTCATAGTATAGTAAGGCATAAAAACGTCAAAAAACGTCATACTATAGTAAGGCATAAAAACATCAAAAAATGTCATAGTATAGTAAGGCATAAAAACGTCAAAAAACGTCATACTATAGTAAGGCATAAAAACATCAAAAAATGTCATAGTATAGTAAGGCATAAAAACGTCAAAAAACGTCATACTATAGTAAGGCATAAAAACATCAAAAAATGTCATAGTATAGTAAGGCATAAAAACGTCAAAAAACGTCATACTATAGTAAGGCATAAAAACATCAAAAAATGTCATAGTATAGTAAGGCATAAAAACGTCAAAAAACGTCATACTATAGTAAGGCATAAAAACATCAAAAAATGTCATAGTATAGTAAGGCATAAAAACGTCAAAAAACGTCATACTATAGTAAGGCATAAAAACATCAAAAAATGTCATAGTATAGTAAGGCATAAAAACGTCAAAAAACGTCATACTATAGTAAGGCATAAAAACATCAAAAAATGTCATAGTATAGTAAGGCATAAAAACGTCAAAAAACGTCATACTATAGTAAGGCATAAAAACATCAAAAAATGTCATAGTATAGTAAGGCATAAAAACGTCAAAAAACGTCATAGTATAGTAAGGAATAAAAAGTCAAAAAACGTCATACTATAGTAATGTATAAAAATGTCAAAAAACGTCATATTATAGTAAGGCATAAAAACGTCAAAAAACGTCATAGTATAGTAAGGAATAAAAATGTCAAAAAATGTCATAGTATAGTAAGGCATAAAAACGTCAAAAAACGTCATACTATAGTAAGGCATAAAAACATCAAAAAACGTCATAGTATAGTAAGGCATAAAAACGTCAAAAAACGTCATACTATAGTAAGGCATAAAAACATCAAAAAACGTCTTACTATAGTAAGGCATAAAAACATCAAAAAACGTCATAGTATAGTAAGGCATAAAAATGTCAAAAAACGTCATACTATAGTAAGGTATAAAAATGTCAAAAAATGTCATATTATAGTAAGGCATAAAAACATCAAAAAACGTCATAGAATAGTAAGGCATAAAAACGTCAAAAAACGTCATAGTATAGTCAGGCATAAAAATGTCAAAAAATGTCATAGTTTAGTAAGGAATAAAAATGTCAAAAAATGTCATAGTATAGTAAGGAATAAAAATGCCAAAAAATGTCATAGTATAGTAAGGCATAAAAACGTCAAAAAACGTCATACTATAGTAAGGCATAAAAACATCAAAAAACGTCATAGTATAGTAAGGCATAAAAACGTCAAAAAACGTCATACTATAGTAAGGCATAAAAACATCAAAAAACGTCATAGTATAGTAAGGCATAAAAACGTCAAAAAACGTCATACTATAGTAAGGCATAAAAACATCAAAAAACATCATAGTATAGTAAAGTATAAAAATGTCAAAAAATGCCATAGTATGGTAGGACTTAAAACTGTCAATAAAACATCACAGTATAGTAAGGCTTAAACACATCATACTACAGTAAGGCATCAAAACATTATAATATAGTAAAGTATAGTAAAAAAAAAAAAAGTCAGAATAATAAAGAATAAAACGTCTTGGTATATATAGTAAGTCATATAGTAAGTCAAAAAACATCAAAGTTGAGTAAGGCATAAAAACGTCAAAAAATCTGTAAGTGCTTTTGTAAGCACATTGCCTGAATGAAAACAAATTTTCCTACTTTGTGGAAGAAATGATGTGTGTAGAGTGACATTTGTTACCATAAGGATTACTTAATGAGAAGTTCTTAGACGAGTTGAAGTGTCATAGTATTTTAAGGCGTAAATGTCATAGAAACATCATAGTTTAGTCAGAAACATGCCATGCCTTTACACAGCTGTGGCCTGCACAGAAACTGATACCGGTGTCCTGTCCTGTTATAATCTGTACTGTACCAAGAGCACAGGTGTCTTATCACTGTCCTTTCACAGCACAGGACATACCTGGAACCAAGATACACACACACAAGGCAAGAGAATCATTGTCTCAGCGAGGAATCGAGTGAGAAAACAAGAAAAGCATTTTTTATAAAACTGCAGAGAACGTCCCTCTCCTCTGCATCAACACACCAGTAATAAAAATAGTCTGAATAACATATGTGTTTAAGTACAAATTTGACATCCACAAGAATTAGACTGATTGTTAATGACTGATAGAGCATATTGTCACCATGTGTGTCTTTTATCTTCAGGCTCCTGGGCCTTGACACAAGTCTCTTTCTCCAGTGTCTGCCTGGTTCAGCTTTGAACACATGTATTTCCCAGTTAGTGAGTGTTTAGCATGTCACCTGTTCAGTTTCCCTGTCTGTCTTGCTGTGGTTGGTTTTTCTCCCATAGAGCTTTGCAATTCACCTCTCATTCAGCCATTCCCTAACACACACTCACACACTGATGGCAGTGGAGATGCCATGCAAGGCGCTGGTTTGGGAGCAACTCGGAGTTCAGCGTCCTTGCCCAAGGACAATTCAACATTTGGACAGGAGGAGCCAAGGACTGAACCCGCCAACCCTGCAGTTAGGGACATCCCGCTCTACATCCGCAGAGACAGCTGCTCCGCTGCGAATTTTCTGCCTTATCTGGTCTCAAAATTCAGATCTGACACCTGCATTGTGTCACACTCTATTCTAGTGAAATGTAAAATTATTCAAAGAAATGATTCTAGAGCAGACAACCCGTTAAGATGGTTACAATTTATAGTCTCACAACCTGATCCTAAAGAGAGTAATTCCACAACTGAGATTACCCCCCCCCCCCCAGGTAAAAAAAAAAGGCTGAAACTGGGAATAAAATAAGCACAATAATAATATCAGCTGTTTGTGACCATACTGTATATCAGTAAATTGATAATAACGATGAAGGCTCTATGCTGGAAACACACTAAAAATTAACACAAACATTTTTTTAAGGAATCTTTCCTCTCAGTACAACTGCAAGTTTTTAAGTCAAACTGTTGCCTGCCCACTTCACACATGTTGTCAGTAGCTAAAGTCGGAAGAACATTTCAACCAATTCACACAGACAGTACACACCAAAATTCACATAGAACTGAATTCTAGGCAGCAAAGCCAAGCTTGTCGATGACAACTCTGTAAAAGTGGGGATATAGAGAACAGACAGAGCGTTTGAGGAAGCCTTCGATTGGAGGGGCGGACTCAAGACACAAAGGAGAATCTTCAGGAGAACAACAAACAACCAGACGTCTGTGTGGCTGGACACTGCAGTGGCAGATCCATGGGTGTGTGTGCCTGAGTGAAGAGGGAGGGTCCTGCCTGGCTTTCATACAAAGTCCTATCGATCAGGCTGTATCGGAATAATCTGATAGCTAATCAATAAGCTACACTTCCTCTCAGCAAGCAGGGAAGAGAGTGAAGCGCGGCTCTCACAAGAGGAGGACCTTGATCCTTTGACCCCACAGTCTAGGCCTCGTACACTCACACACACTTTCTCTTCCTGTCTCTCATCATGTCTCGGTCTCTTTATCTCTCTCTTATAATAACAGAACAAGACAATATAATAACTGGAAGCCGGTGTAAACCAAATAACCAAGATACATTAGAGTGCTATTTTAATTAGTTGGATTTATAGTTGATTTTCTCCCTTCACTGAGTTTATTTCAATTTGGGCAGTAATTGTTTACGACTGACCATTTCATTTTCCATTATTGTTTTTATTTCTTCTTGTGATTAATTTCACCTCTCAAAGAATAATTATGAGAGGATTGATTTGATTATGCCTTTGTTCTGCTCCTATTGGCTCCATTGACTGAGGGAATGCCATGTTGCCATTTCGAGCGGATATATTTAATGATCACAATCAATGTTAAAGCTCTCTCTAGACTCAACTAACTCAATAAATATCTGCCAGGAGGAAATTTACCATCTAACTACAGCAAGCAATAAAGTCTTGCTTCCTGTTCTCTGCTCACGTTCCACCTCCCTCTTTTTGAAGATGACATTGTGATTAAAACTGTTGATCAATTTTCATTAAGTACCACTGTAGAGTCGATGAAAATATTATTTCCTTTCAATATCTGCACATGTGCTTTGCTTGCAGTCTGCTTTTTTTTTCTTTTTGGACAGAGCCTGAGATTATATATTTTTAATAACTGTGGGCAGAAGAAAAATTAGCTGATCATTCCCCCAGACGCATCTGTACTAAATTAGTACATTTTAATATAAAAATCTGCTTGTCAAAATAAAACCTCTATTTTCTATGTTTTATATGTTTTGCACATTTTTAAAGATCTAATTTTAACTCACTTGCAGGATGACAAAACCAATATAGCTTGTGTGTTTGTGTGTGTGTGTGTGTGTGCGCGCATGTGTGTGAGTTTAGAGGTAAACAGGTAAACAGAGAGGTTGCCCCATCTCACTGTGCCGGATGCACGTCTCTATGAGATGTAATGAACCAGTAGCACTGAAATAGACATCCTTCACTGTTTGGCACAGTATTAAAACAACACACTGCTCAGAACCACACTGCAAATAAGACGTGGATGTTCTATATGGCAGGAAATATATCATTTTACATAGTCGTCTCTGTGCAAATGATGACAGTTGTGTGTTATCAAGATACTGGAGTTGTTGGCACATGCAACAAAGTAGATGTTTCTCCCCACTTCAGTCTTTTGCATGCTCTTTTATAAAAAAAAAAACAAAAAACTTTGGATCCAGATAGCTGTGATTCACTGAGCCTGTTCACTATCAAATGCACTTATTTCCCCCTGTAGATCTGCTTGTGCAATCTATAACTTTCTCTGTTTTTATTGAAGTCTCAACACGGCACCTTTGAGGAAATCCTTCCAGCCCCAAATCCCCAGCGTGTCCTCACCGCTAGACAGCATGACCTTGTAAACCCTGAGTTATTTTACTCACCCATTGTGTGAAGATAGAAAGAAAAGAGAGAGAGAGGGAGGGAGAGAGGAGGAGAGGAGGGATGGGGGGGTAGAGAAAAAAAAAGAGCTCCTGCCTGTCACAGCTTTCAAACACAAAGAAAAATGGGCACTTGGGCTGAAGTACAATTATTAGCCCCTGTCCACAGATTCATCACACTATAGAGAGGGAGGGAGGGGAGAGATAGAGGGAGGAGTGGAACAAGAGGTGGGGTGGAGGAAGGTAGAAAAAGAGCTGTATAGGTGTGAGCAGAGCCGTACACAAGATGGAAAGACAATGAGGAGAAAACACAGAGGAAACAGAAAATAGGGCTGTTAAACTGCGAGGGAAAACTGAGCACGAGCCAGGCGGGGTGCAAGGTGAAGCATGGAAAGCTACTGCGGAGTCGGGAGAAAAGAGGGGGAGGGAGGTTTTAGGGAAATAAAAGAGTGAGGAAAAGAGAAAGAGCAAGGCAGAGGTAAAGGAAGGTAAAATGAAATAAGAGGATTTGTCAGGCCAGTGGTTGGTGGCAGTAATAAAGCCTGCTAATCTGAGGGAGAACGCTTGGCTGCTCACACACTGACTCTCTTGACGCCCCACTTTACCACCGGGCCAAGCCAAGGTCACACACACACACGTGATCATCCCAGTCCAAACACACACATACACACACACACTCACTCACACACACACACACATACACAGAGTTTTCAGCCTGTCCCATCTCTTTTTTTGTGACTCAAGTGCGCATTTTGTGTGTGCTTTCAACTTGAGCTTCTTCCTTTCAAGGTTCCTGCGTCACTGCTGACCTCACAGCTCTAAACGCACACAGCTTTTTCTCCCTCACCTTTTTCTCCCTGTGTCTCTCGCTGTCTTGTTAGGCATCATCTCTACCAAACACCCCCACCCCCAGCCATGTTGATTTTGAAATCTCATTTTTCTCTGTTTCTTAACTGGCTCTGCTGTGAGAATCAATACCTATCAAAACCATTACATAAATACATCTGTCACAAGCAGATAGCGGAGTGGGGATGTAACGTGTCTGGTTAAGGCCACCATAGGGTGAAAGGAGATATGGTCTATGTGTGTGTGTGTTCTTAGAGGACAGCGAGTGTCATTTTGTGTGACCAGGTGTGTCGGGCGGAGAGAAAGGTTGTTATTGAGCCGTGGTAAATGACGCATAACCTGGTGCACCACTTACTTAGCCCCGGACCCCTGCTCTCTCCGTCTCGTTTTTTGTCAGTCGCTGTGTGTGTGTGTGTGTGTGTGTGTGTGTGTGTGTGTGTGTGTGGTCTTGAGTATGTCTGTATGATTTCTTGTAGGCCGCAAGTTTGCCTGGCTGCTAGCCAGACGGTAGTCCATACAACTAGGGCCGGGTATGATTGAAAATTATCAATACTGGTGCAAAACAATATTTTTTGATATAATTTAAAGTATGCTACTACGCATGCTATTTCGCCATAAGAAAATGTCACATTTTGTCTAAACATAAGCCGTTACAGAAAGAAGGGAATTTACATAATAAAAAGTCTAAAATTGGCTAAATTTGAAAGTAATCAAATGTATGATCAAAGAATAACTGAACAAGATTATGATTCCAATCAGACATTTGATGTCCAGTTTTTGATGCTTGGTGCTTTGAACACATTCATGGTTAGTGCCAAAAATGTAATATGGTTATATACACAGCCATACTTACGANGCCAACCTTCTCAAAATGTCACATTTTGTCTAAACATAAGCCGTTATAGAAAGAAGGGAATTTACATAATAAAAAGTCTAAAATTGGCTAAATTTGAAAGTAATCAAATGTATGATCAAAGAATAACTGAACAAGATTATGATTCCAATCAGACATTTGATGTCCAGTTTTTGATGCTTGGTGCTTTGAACACATTCATGGTTAGTGCCAAAAATGTAATATGGTTATATACACAGCCATACTTACGAAACACTTGTGCCCCTTTGCAACTCAAATACATGTGGTGCATAAACTCAAGCAACTTTACTGGTTATGTTTAAAACCATGGGCATCATAGGGCAAAGAAAGCAAGGCAGGAGACGGAAGAAAAGATTGATAGGGGGAAAAAGATGGGGGGGGGGGGGGAAGAGGGAAGGAGTGATGCGTGAAGAAGTGTTTCATGTCCTCTTCCGTCTCTTCTATTTGGGACAATTTGGAGCCAATGAGATTGTATGCTCTTAAAAACTAGAAATAACTGTCTTATGGTTTTATCAAACAACCAATCAAGTTACATTTTACTTCTATGTCTGTTCAGACTCATATAAAAAATGTAGTGAAGTGACTTTGAAGGAATTTAATAAAAAGCATTAAGTGTATTTTATCATAATCAGGGTATGAACTGTTGAGTTATCGCCAAAAATGGGTTTTGTGAGGTCACGGTGACCTTGACCTTTGATCACAAAATTCGAATCACTTCATCATTCATGTTTGTGTCAAATTTGAAGAAAGCCGCTACTGAGGTATCCAGTGCAAGAGAATGGGACGGACAGACTGAAAACATACGCGCAAAGGCAAAAAAAAAGAAAACATTGTCTTTTTATTTCTTTCTCACAAACACTAGTGCAGAGTAGCCTATTTCTCACTTTTTCTTGCACCAGTTTCTTGTTCTGTTATTTTCCCCTCATCACTTTCACGCATCACTGTGCTGACAGCAGACTCAAGCTGTGATTGACTGTGTGATGCAGATTTACATGTCATGCTGAAATAGCACAATAACCTGCACGTGGATAATCACCTCATTGAGAAACGCTCCGGCCTCTCTCCACTCACGATTACTATTGTGTATTTGATCATATAACCACTCTCCAACAATGCACTTAATGGGCTTATTGGCAGCGGACCAGAACTTGCTTGTAAATAAGCCTGATGGTGTTTGATTCTAATAAATTAGGCTCATATATGCAAACACGGTAAAATCATAACAATATCCAAATGTGTGTAGGCAGAGGTGGGGTGGTGACAGGCGGAGATTTATGCTGCTACCAATTGGCCAGCCTCATCACTCACTCAGCTATCTTCAACTTTTTTTATTTGTTTAATTTCCAAATGTGATTGCTCCACCACTCCTGCTCACGCTGATAAATGCAAAGGATCATGGGTAGAGGAGGCCAAGATTAATACGCATAATTTTTCAACCGGACCAATCCAAAAAAAAAAGAAGAAGAAAGGAACGTGCTAAGAGCTCTGAGGAGGAATAAAAGCCATGCCTGTCGGGACATGATGTAACTGAACATTACACCGGTACATTTTCTCTCTGTCTCTCTCCCTAATTGGAGCTGTTTAGGTGAAAAGCCTTTTAACCAAATAAAGCACAAAGCCAAAATACACAGCACTGGAAAAGCTTGATGACCTCATAGCTTCATCTCTGTCATTTATTTACCTGCATAATGTGAGTTCCCACTGTTTTACTGTCTATTCAGTGAGATACACCTCCCCCATGGGTATAAGGTTACACACACATAATGTGTTGGTTAAAGTCTTATAGAAATATATTCTTTTTTACTTTGATTCAACCATTGGACAATGAGAAGTACTTTTGCAGAACAACAAAAGGTTCTGTAAAGGTGAGTAAGAAATTCAACATTTTAGAGAATTAGACAAACAGTAAAACATAAAATTTGCACCTGAAGTAAAAGATAAGAGGCAATAAATCATGTTAAACAGCAATAAATCTAATTAGCAATAAATAAATTTAAGCCCAAGAATATGGGGTAAAAGCCTTAGGCCAAAACTGCCAATACTACCAGTAACAACAACAACTTGATTAATAAGAAGATACTCTAGTTTTTGTGAAGCATCATTGAGAAAGTCTGCTTTGTAATGCCGAAAGAATGGAAATGTGTGTTCACTTGAAGAGCGACTGTGTGTGTGTGTGTGTGTGTGTGTGTGTGTGTGTGTGTGTGTGTGTGTGTGTGTGTGTGTGTATTATAAATGGAAGGCAGAAGAGTCACCTCTCAAAAACACACTCGCATACCTACGAGATTAATTACAAGTACCGTGAATCACTGTGCAATTAATTAACTCATCCTTAGTAATGAGTGAGGGTGTGTGTGTGTGTGTGAGAGAGAGAGAGAGAGAGAGAGAGAGAGAGAGAGAGAGTCTGTGTGAACTGTGCGTACTGTGTGTCACAGAGACAGCCCCTCCATCTCTCCACCTCTCGCCCTGTCCCCTCTCTAATTGCTTCCCTCTCTATTAAAATGCAGTCTGCTGTGACATCACTCAACCCTCTGTTAGAGCAGGCCAGGGCACTGAACAAACCACACACACACACACACACACACACACACACACACACACACACACACACACACACATTTTTTTATAGAGTGTGGATTGTGTGGATTTTAGGGAGGATTTGTGCAGCTGAGAGAAAACAGGAGAGATTTTGTCTCTTCCAAAGTGAGACAGGAGTCAGAGTGAGTTGAGTCTCAGAGCTGTAGCAGCAGCAGAGTCAACAGAGAGTTGAGCTTAAAGAGTTCAGGTCCGACAGGAAACATTGGTGGCCCTAATGATGCATTAAATCTGTTGTGCCACCCCCAGAAAGCCACTGCTTTCACATCTGATGTCTCCCTGCTTGTGTGTGCTACTGGAAGCCACTGGAAACACTGACTGGACCATACATGTAGCTAAGTCTGGACAGACTGATGTGTTTGTCAGAGGCCTGGATAATGATTCATGTTTGTCAGCTTTCAGGGGACTCGTGTTCTGCCAATATGTCTGTATCATGTTATCAAATGAAATAAGACTTGTAATGCGTAGATGTAATGCGACCAATGGGACACAGTTCTTAACACCGAACATCACTTTGATTATTTTATTTACAGTTTTTGTGAATTTGTGTTTAGAAGCAGCTGGGAAACCAGGGCAGCTCGGTAGACTGTCTTGTTTGAAAAACAGTCTCTAAATCCAGCGATAAATACACTACTTGGCAACACTGCAGGCTGAAAACGCCCCCTAAAAGAAACTGTTTATGCCAATTCATTTTGAAAGAGCATCGGCCAATGGGGAAACTCAGTCACGCTGCATTCGGCTGACCAATGGCGGTAATATGATCACTCAGTCAGTCAGTCATGAACATTTGTGATTACATAGGGCTCCTTATTCATATGGAAATTACTGTATGAAATGAAACGAGGGGAAAGCTGCCTTCACTTTTGCCCTCCCCTGTTATGTATCAATATCAGAAAAATATTTGTATTAATGTGAAGGTAGTGATTTCATATTTCTATATGGCCCAGGTGAAGTGTGTTGTTTGGCAGGTAGTGTAGACTATGTATTCTCTTAATTGTGCTCATCTGTATGGAGTGAATACATACTACTGTACATGTACAGATACAGTAATAGAGCATGTGGGTCAAATACAAAAATGCATCAATGAAAGTGATTTTTAGTTATTGTTACATCCTCATTGGGATTCATCCAAATACGAGATGAAAAACATGACGATAAACCAGCAGTCTAACGCCCCCTCCCCACTCTCTTTCTCTCATTCTCTCTCTCTCAGAGCTAATCTGATTGGTGCATAAATCATGCTGACATCAGCATGGGTGGAAGTTGGCCTACTCCTACACACGCACGCACACACACACGCACACACACACACACACACACACACACACACACACACACACACACACACACACACACACACACACACACACACACACACAGAACAGCAGCGTGCTCCACGGTGATCATGAGGACAGTGGATAACAGATCTCTCTTTTATCATTCCCTGACTTTCCCTGACATTTAAAAAGCCATTAACACCACTGAGATTCACCCTCGTGTACATTTCATATGGAAGCACCCCCTAACACACACACACACACACACGCTCCTTTCACACAGATACACACACATGCTTTCTTGCCACTCACTCACAGGGTTTC
This sequence comes from Seriola dumerili, assembly GCF_002260705.1. Classification (NCBI taxonomy): domain Eukaryota; kingdom Metazoa; phylum Chordata; class Actinopteri; order Carangiformes; family Carangidae; genus Seriola; species Seriola dumerili. Next base: position 4,537,808 of record NW_019174474.1, on the reverse strand, counting down.
CACACTCTCGTGTGGGAATGATCTCAGTGATAATACAAAGCCCAAATGACACAGACAGAGCAGTGAATTATACCTTAATAAGCTTTTCACACCTCCTTTTCTGTAAGATTAAAGGAAAGAGATCCAGCCCACTGCTACCGTATTTTAATAGTGGTAAGACACAGCTAGTGATACATTTATTGATCCCTTGTTGAAATCAATGAGGTTTGGGGGGCATTGATATCCTGATGCGAATGCAGTCCTTCCCCCTCTGACCCCCCCCCAGCATAGTGACAAATGGACAGTAAGTGGCTGTTGTCTTGGAGTGACTGCCTTTGTGAATGGTAATTATCCACCAATTCAGCCATATATAAATGGGTATACTGTAAACACTAACAGCATAATAGTATTTACTGCTGAGCACTGTATTAATTTATGGCCCATTATTGTAAAGCCCATCGTTACAATGTGAGGGAGCATTTATTGTAATCAGAGGACTGATACACTGAAACACTGTTAATGTATGTAATGTACTCACGCAGCCTGCCTGACAAAACCCTACAGAAGCTAATGCAGTGAATGACATACGGCCTGACTCTTTGTTGTTAGCATTTATTAGCAGCGAGCAGAAGCCTGAGAGTGAAACAGCAATCGACTAATTATACTCCATTGTGTCTGCGTGGAAAACAAGAAGCAGACATGCTCCGCAGTGATACAATGGTCACCCCACCACTTAATCTGCAGGGTGTTAACATGAAACTGAAACTAAGTGTGCCACTCGACGGGGCCTGCAGTATGAGTCATGACTAGCAGTGATATACAGCAGATACAGATATTGAGCTCAGTCATTTAAATGCACGTTATTGTAATTCTGCAGATGGCAGAGGCACTTTTGGTGATTATGGATCGGACCTTTTTAAACTCCTCTCAAAACGGCTCTAAATCTCACAGCCCCAGGGGCACACAGAGACGTTTAGAAGACAGGAGCCATGTTTGCATTAGGAAAGTCATGAGAGGGAGAGGAGAGACAAAGTCATAGAGGGCTTTAAGGGAAGGTTGACTCTTGGTTAAAGGCAGTGGGGGTCATGGGAGTGAAATAACTGGCATATTCAAAGATGAAAGGGAGAAAAATTACATGAGGGAAGAGATGGGTCTTTGAACTATTTAGACAGATCTAATGTCAAGGAGGGAGGCAAAAATGCTGGACTTTTGAAGCGAGAGAGGTTCAATGCACTGTTCGATGTCTGTAAAACACACTCCTGGAGTAGTGTTTGTAATTTTCATTCTGTGTGTGTGTGTGTACTTGCTCCTGAGAGGGTATTGCAGAATTAAAGTTTTTTCAGTTTAGAGCAACTAAGGCTTGGAGCATGTGCTGGAAACAACAGCTGGATTCTGGTTAAATACTGAGTGAAAGAGAGGAGGAGGAGGAGAAGGAGGAGGAGGAGGAGGAGGAGGAGGAGGAGGAGAAGAAGGAAGAGATGTAAACAAAGAAAGTCCCATTCTCTCTATCATCTCCTTCGAAGGTCTGCTCAGCTGAAGATATAGCGCTGACAGTTTGGTTTGCTCTTAGTCGCAACTTTTAATGCTGCAGGCCAAACCGCCTGCAACTCCAGATAGTAGGTGTACTTACTCACATCTGTTTTCATCATGTGTGAGAAAGTTTGGCATTAATTCACATCTCTGTTATTAGAGTTTCCACTCGCGCTGATATGCGGCTGCGTTTATCTTCGCTCATGAACATAATGAGCTCAAAGACTGAAGATGCTCCCCCAGAGTGACGCGTTGTTTATCATTCCTTCTCCACTCAAGTTCTATTTTGTCCATCATCCTCCTCTGTGCATCATTTTGTATTCGGCGCACTGTTATACTGTAGTGTCTGGTCTCTGTTGTGCTTTGTTGCAGAGGAGTGTAATGCACTGGGTCTCACCCCGTGTCCATCACTCTGCCTGCTGTAAGTCAGGCAGGCAGCCAGACAACCTCCCACCAGAGATAAATAGATGAATGGTGGGATTTGGAAGGGATGCACAACAAGAGGTGAGGAGGCACTGCTATGACTCAAAGCACCGGAGCTACGTCCGAAGTGGATTTGGAAATTGTTTAGAGAAGGAAAGAGAGACGGAAGGGGAAAGAGACGAGGGGAAACACAGAAAGAGAGGTGAAGTGTTACAAAGATATAATCATGAATGGCTATGAGAGGAGGAGTGAGCGAGCAGGTTAGAGATGGAAAGAGACCCAGTGAGTTATGTGAGAGAGTGAGTGAGTGAGATTGTGGGGAGAGAGAGAGGCGAGACAGACAGGATGAGTTATAGACCCAGAGAGGGAGAGAGAGCTTTCACACATGGAGACAGCCTGGTGATTTAGGGCTAAAGGACACTGAGACAAGCTCTACTGCGAAAGGTGATAGACCTAAAGAGTAGTAACAGATCCACTGCAACACTACAGCACAGACTGTGTGAGCACTGGAGCATCTGTGCCTCCTCTCTTATCTTATCTACGCAAGCATTCATGCACCACGAGTTATGAAGACAAGAGCATCAGGAGAGCACTTCACTATTCGAAAGAGACACTTTCAAATAAGAGCAGTAAGCACATATTTATCTTGTGTATCGGAATGAAGTGATGATGTGCACATGCAGTGCTAAGAGGAAAATACAAAATGGAAAGAAGAAAACCTAATTGCTACTAAAAACAACCAGCCCTTCAAACTAAACAACAAAATAGGTCATTTTGTTTTTGCCTTCCAAATGAGTTTTGATTAAGGCACAAAACCTACTGGGTTAATGATAGGGAATGATCAAGGTCATAAATAAAAGAGGAACTACTTGATTAAAGTGGTACTTCAAAGTTTGAGGACTTGCAAGAGACCGATAAAAATAAATAAATAAAAAAATCAAAGCAGCAGAGACTATAATATCCTGAATTTCAGTCCATAGTGTAAATCAAGCTTCAGAAATCCTGGATTCAACTTTTCTTATAATGCAATTCAGTGACGTCTTTTATTAGACCTGCTCTGGTAAACTTTTTCAAACTCCACACTCCCCACTTTGTAAAGCAGGATTTCTGTTGACAGTCCAATCGGATATAACCCTAGTGACATCATCAGGGTTGCTTTTTAGATTAGAGAGCTCCTCCAGAACCACAGAAGACATTATAAAGCTGTTCCTACAGGCTGAGTACAGCCACTCAAAACTGATGAGAATTTGCTGGAGCTCATACTCACATATGTAACCTCATTGGCTTGGCACTAACACTGTTTGTCCATAAACACCGTAACACTTGAGTTAACTAGTCAGATTTATTTCAGTGTGTGTGTGTTTGTAAGGAGCCAGCACTTTAAATTGCTGCAGGTATTTGTATGGCAGCATGGTCGTGTCCATATTTGGGCAGTGTGAGGCGGTCACTAATCCATCTGACCTTCTGGCTCATTTGCATGCGCTGCCCCCACCCCCTCCCTGACTGAGAGATGCCATGACCTTTATTAGCTAATTAAGAAACATAACAGAAATAAACCTGACAGAATGGGAATGGACATGCACACGCTCACACACACACACACACACACACACACACACACACACACACACACACACACCACAACACACACACACACTCTCACTCTCTCTGGTTGCGACAGAATCAGGATGGGGAGACAAAGGAGCAGACAAGGGGCAGACTGGAAATAAGACATGAGTGGATAGAAATTTGGCATTCATCAAATGGAACCAACTGCAGCTACACGTCCACATACAGCTGTGTGCATATTCTCTATTTCGGCCTCTTAGAAGAAGTGTTACCACACACACACACACACACACACACACACACACACACACACACACACACACACACACACACACACACACACACACACGTCTTAATCGTTACATTTGCCAGCAGGCATTCAAGCATTATAGTATTATAGAAGTAGTTTCTCTTAATCACATACTGAGCTCCTTTAAATCTCTGTGTGCTGGAATAAGAGAAGTAAATCTCTCTGTCTCTGCTGTCTGCTGCCACTTAAGTGTAGTCGGGCTCTTGTTCTCTCCTCCCTCTCCCACTAAGGACTCATAATAAGCTGCTAGACCCCTCAGGCTATAGGGAGGTGTGTGTGAGTGTGTGAGTGGGTTACCCTCACACCACAGACAGACAGCAGCAAGACAAACAAGAGTGTATAAATACAAACAAACACACAACTACAGTGTGCACACAGAACAATTTTAGACAAATGTTTGCACACATTTGCATTTGCAAATGCTCGCACCTAGGCACACATTCACATGCATACACACATTAAACGCACACAAATAGACAATGACTCACAAATTGTGGGTGTTATCTCCCACACCTTTCCAGCATTCACTGTGTGTTAATCTGAGCTGTAATCTGCAGAGTGGGCAGATTATCATCTGACACTGACAAGCACTGTTTTGAGGTATGTAGAATTACGCAATCAACTCCCCTCCTACAGTATATCACAGGGCTGAAGGGCTGATAGAATGGAAACACACACTCTCTCTCTCTCACAATCTCTCTCTCACACACACACACACACACACACACACTGAATGCTGATGCTACTAAATCAATTAGGAGCTTGACTTTTTTAAATTTATTTGATAAATTATCTTTCCATCATTTGTACAATGTGGCACTTACTTGCACAAAATCACGTCATTCAGAATGAATCAGTCTTGACCTATACTGTGATACTTTTTATCAGATGAATTTAAAACTAAAGAACTAAGAACTAAAATCATCAAAAACATTTATTAATTTCAAAACACCCACACTCTGTTTCCATGACACCAGGAAAATTAGTTAGACAAACGGAGGAATGTGACAGACTGTTTGATTTGATTACTGAGAGAAATTGAGAAACATGAATGGACAAATGGAAAAAAGAGACAGACCGAAGGCTGTGACTGCTCAGTGCTACAGCGTGTCAGTCTGTCTCTGTCACCATGACAGGTCGGCAACATCGGGGCACTGTGAACAGCTCGGCCCACACTGCTGAACACAGAGGCTTCACACACTGACAGACAGAGCCAAGGGCTGTCCTGTCCACAGCACATCACAGTCCATGGTGAAGGCCTACAGCCTGACTGCCTGTCTGACTCAAAATAGCCCACCCTCCAGTTTCCTTCACCTGTGTGTACACAGAAAATTTTTTATTGTAGAATAAGTGTGACAGCCTGCACCAGCTCTAAACAATCTGAAAATGAAGGCTGAGACGCTCGTTCTTGTTTTGAGAAGTCACAAACTAAACTGTTTAAATTTGATTTTTTTGACTGCTGAGCAGGACACCAGAGGATTCTGTATGTCTGTAACTGACTGATTCCACATTTCTGAAACATGAATGCGTCAGAGGTGTGCAGTGAAATCAATTCAAGACAGTGCGACAAATTGTCCTGTTACAGTTTGTTTTCCAATGTCACAATGAGAGGAGCAGCTCATACACCTTTACTCCAGCTTTCAATTTTTCAATTTTAAATTTATAAATGTAACTTTTATTCATATTTTTACATTATTTCACTAAGTTAGACACATCTGTTACAATAAATCTAATACCATCCAGTAAAACAGCTCTGCAGTAAGATCTGTGTCTTCTAGTTGTGTGAAAACGGAGTGGGTCTGGAATCTACAGTGGTGAGGAAGTTTTGAGTGATTGTGGGGTTTTTATCGACATCAAAGATGTTGTAGTCGAGCAACACTGTGGAGGAAGATGTGATGTGAGATGTGGAGTAAAACTGAAGCTAAACTTAAGTTTTCACAGCAACATGATTTAGTTTAACACAGGTGTTACCAATAACATCACTGATTAGAACTGAACCTCATCAAGAGTTAATTAGTTGCACCTGTGATTCGCACCCGCAATGTCCAAGTCAAAATGTCTGCTGTGGAAAAACCTCTGTAAATCTAATTCACGTTTGCATAATTCACTCGTTTATTAAAACCAGATTTATTTAGATTTACATCACTTTCTTCTTCTTAAAAGGAAGCATGAGAGAAAAAAGTTTGGGAACCACTGGTTTAAATAAAGACGCACTAAATATCATTCATCCCCGGGAGGATTGGGTCATTGCAGTGGCACATATACAGTAAAATGTATGGTTTTAAAAAATGTATTTGTGTACACATTGGATGGGTTTATGATACAGTATGTCTGCTTCTTTGTGCCATGTTCTCTCTCTCCCTCTGTGTCCCCATGTGTCCGTCTGTGTGGGCTTCCTCTGGCTTTCTGTTTGTTTGTATTTGCCACTCTGCCTCTGAAGTGTGATGGCTGAGGCTGTGATTTTTTTTTTTTTTTTTTTTTTTTTATCCTCCCAACATTCCAGTAAATACCCAGACAAAACGCAACGCATTTCAAGGAGCCTCAGGCCAGGGCAATCAATCAGGGAGAAAACAACACAGAGATCAGGCTGTTTCTGCTCCATAAAACAGCCTTCAGAACAACAGCAGCCATTCAATGTCTGGGATGTAGAATTAATACTCTCGCTTTCTCTCGCTGCATTTTTCCACCATCCTCCCTCTCAATCACTATATCAAAAAACTGTCACAATTCCTGCGGTGAGAGCTGTAAACAGTATTTGTGACGGAGCGGCTTCTTTACTGTATAATTTACCCAGCAGGTTGTCGACACAACCAGTTGAGCGTTCCCCAAGAAATCCTGGTGGTGGATGAAAGGCAATGAATCTGTAACGACTCCAAACCAAGACCAGAGCTTGAATCCTGAACCTCTGTAACGCAATGAAAGTCAGCAGAGTGTTTTCTTTACTTACAGGCTATAGGATCAGGGATAATGTTGTATAAATATTTGATGGTTTCCTAGCAGGGTCTTATATGGCTGAGAGTGCAGCATTAAGTGTGATGATCAAGGAGAACTTCAAGGCATGCTTTCACACACGCATGCACGCAATCAGGTATGGCCAACATATACATTAACGACAGCGCGCACACACACACACACACACACAGCACAGTCCGCTCTGTCTGTCTGTCTCTCTCTCTCTGCACTGCATTGGGTTTCACTTTCTGCGTGTGCTTGGTTTACAGATGTTGATCATGTCTCGCTGAGCTTGCAGTGAAAAGGCAGATTCTTTACATCTTTGAGACATACACTGCCACTCACACACAGCAACTTGTTATGCTTTTGATAGAAACTGTGGAAAGGCTTCGACTGTCTGCAGAGGCTACAAACATCACAAGGCCTCTGTGAAGTTTTGGTAATGTACTACCACACAAAAAAAAAAAAAAAAAAGCATTTTTGCTTTAGCTCCAACTTTGTTAAAATTTAAATTATTAGAAACATTGTTAACAAGTGTCTCAAATCTCACAATTTCCTCTAGAATATAAAGAGAATAGCACTGCCAGAGAGACTGTGTTAAATTACTGAGCTGTTATGGCTGCCCCCTCTACGCCCCTAAAAGAAAGTGTCCAAATTTTTCTCCATCTAGCAAGTGTGAAATGTCAGCTGTTGTATAATCTTACAGCGATCAACCCTACCGAGAGCAGAGAGACAAAGAGTGTTTTTCTCCTTCAGATCTGTATGCAGATGGCAGCTGATGTATGATATTAACCTTTGCTATTATAACTCCTGTCTATACCCCCACTGTCTCTCTCTCTCTCTCTCTCACACACACACACACACACGGCATACTAAACATATTGATCTACCTTTAGAGAAACAGCCTTGTCGTTTTTTTCCCTCTTGGTCAAAATCTGCGTCTGAGTTGTTCAGAGATGATGCAAAATTGTCACATATTTTATTGAGAGTGTCAAGATGTAGGCTACTACAAGTGTGTGATAACTTTTCCCGAGCATCCCAAAGTAAGTAAACCCGCCATACGTGTAGTACATTTCACACAAATTAATTTGATAAATGTGTCAGTCCTCGAGTATTTTCTTTGGTTCGGATTGCTTGTCAGTGGCAACGTTTGTTAGACAAATGGCCTCCTCGGTTTTAATGTCGCTCCTCTCTTTGTCTACTGAATTGTCAGTTTTAGCAAGGAGGCGAAAAAAAGAGCAGAGGGAGGATGAGAGAGGAGGCAAAGTATAAAAACAAATTGGCGCAGAGGGATGAGAGTGAGATATCAAAAGAGTGGATGGTGAGGGATGAATGAAATAGAGTATCAGACGTGCTGTGGTCTCTGAGGTCAGGGTCTATATCACTCTCTGCTTCTGAAACAACAACCACCACAACAAACACCAGGGAGCCAACCAATCTAGGCTACTGCATTGTTCACTATCTGCTGAAGAAAACAGCTCGGTCTCTGTCTTCCTCTCTCTCTCTCTCTTCATCTTTCTTAACACACACACACACACACACACACACACACACACACACACACACACACACACACACACACACACACACACACACACACACACACACACAAAATCACTTCTCACTGTTCATATCTGGAGAGAGAGAGAATAGAGCGTGTTCCTTATTGTCCCCTTAGTGGTGATGTGGGGGTGTGTGTTAGGGCTTGATTGTTACTGGTTTACATAAGGGTATTAAACTCTAGCATAGCCCTATCTATCTGAGCCAGGCAGATATATTTGTGTTGTGGCTCCTTTATGCATTTGTTATTTCCAAAGAGGATTGCGATGCACCAGTGGAAGAGAGGATAGATAGCCTGCTGATATTACCCTCTTCCTCTCTCCCTCGCTTCCTCCTTTTTCCTCTAAAAACCAAACTCTTGTGTGTTTGTGAGTGTGTACATGAGTGCGATTATCTTTGTGTGTATGTGTGTGTGTGTGTGATGCGTGCGCGTGTGTTTGTGTATTGCCTCCGGAAACAAAAGCGGGTAATTAATTAAAGAGAAGTGCACTTTGGCGCCATTGTCCTGTTCAACAACTCTAACAGCGCTCAGCAAAACAGCATTCAGTGATATTACTCTTAATAATAGCTGTTCTTTCAATCTGAAATGGTCTGAAATTGGGGATGTATTAGCTAACACTGTGCAGATGCATTTAGCTAAACCATCATAATGTGTGGTGAAAGGTCTGCTGTCTATTTATGAGTCAAAGAACATACTGTAAAGTACATGGATGTAAATGGTGAAATACATTTACACATAGTAAATGTATGAATGGCCGGTACAGATATAAGATGATTTATTTGAGAGAACACATTTCTGTTACTTTCTACTTCATTTACGAGGAAATAATTTTTTTTTTTTTTTAACTACTACATAGTTACTTGCACTAGCTTGTTTGCTGTCTTACTGTAATTCTAAAGATTTGTAAAGTTTTATAAGGTGCGTGAACCCTGTGGTTGTAAGAATGGGACTTTATGAGTAGCCTAATATGTGCAGTAACTGCAGCTAAGCTAGCTGTTGATGGTCAGTAAACACATCTAAACTGCAGGAGGGCAACTTAAACCACACTGTCTAGTTTTCTGTGTTTTCTGTATCGTTGTTGAAAGGCCCCTTTGACAAACAAAAATCATGTCATGAGTACCTGTATTAATTACTTTTGATGGGTTGTAATTAGTAAAGGTGTGTAACTACTTTTTCAACAAGTAATCTGTCATGAGTAACTGACTACATTTTTGAAGTAACTCCTCCAATACTGCTAGTAATCTAATATATACAGTATATCCAAATGACAGTACTATACTCCTCCTGTTTATAGGCGGACATAAACTAAAATGTATAACCAGATATAAGGAAATAATGTATTTTTCAACTGGAACTCGTGGGAACTGGTGACTGGATGCTGGTGTATGACCACATCATGACAGTAAAGTAAAACAACGGGTGTAATAATATGAAGTATGTCCTAATAGGAGATGCTGTAATACTCTAATAAACACTTAAATGTCCTTAAAGCTGTGAACAACTACGTAATACAGTGTTCTAAACCATTTGTTAAATTTGTATACAGCTTATAAATGCTTAATGGGAGGACTTCAAGTAAAATGTTACCAATAAAATAATACCCTAAAAGGGGCCATTCTGCATCACAAGGTATCATTTCAAAGTTTTTCAAATGCAGGACCTTTACTTGCTATTTCAACGCCACAGTATTGCGACTTTCACTGATAAATACAAATACATCTAAAACTACAAGCCCAAAAATTAATTCTGAATTGTATCTCTTTAACGTGCACATCCCTGAGAGGGCAGCTGTTATTTTGAGAATTCCCCAATCTGCATGTGTCTGCGCGCTTCTGAGGATCAGGCAGGAGAGGTTAAATCAAAGTGGAGTCAATAACTTCATCCCTCCCTCCTGGTCTGCTCTGCTGTGCTGCTGGGAACGCCTGCTGCTCGCTCTCTGGCTCGTGAAAGAAGAGGACAGGATGGGGTTCAACACTTTCACAAACACTAAAGGAGGGAAGAGTCGTGCTGCTAATACAGAGGGTGATCTAAGACTCTGGCACACACATAGAGAGACACACATTTATCCACACACACACACACACACACACACTCACTGTGTCGTGTAATGATAATGAGCTAAATTCTCTTTTCTCCCAACCTGAGAGCTTGAGTCCAGTCATGGCCACAGCCTCGGCTAAATCAATATCATCATCCATAATCTTTATTGTGGGATGAAACAGAGCATAAATCAGCTCAAAGCCTTTCACACATCCCTCTCTTTAGCAGCCTCCAATTGCATGCAGCACTCTCCTGGGCCAACAACACTTTCTTTTCAGTACAGAGAGGTTGTCTCCCAGCGTCTCCAGACTCTGCAGCAGCTGCTCGTGCATCATATCAGATATTTGTTTGGTGGTTTTTTACTGTGCTCTGTTTGCAGCAGGCGTGAAAGGTGAGCTGAGAGAGCAGTGTCTGTTTGTGAGCAAATGAATTGTCTTCTAGTGGAGTGGGGTGGTGTTTAAGTTGCTAAATCTCCCATGGAAAGGTGTGTGTTTGAGCAGGACAGGAACGTCTGTGTGTACATGTGTCATTTTATGTCCGTGTGTGTGTGTGTGTGTGTGTGTGTGTGTGTGTGTGTGTGTGTGTGTGTGTGTGTTTTCCACCTCTGCTCTCTTTGAGTGTGAGTGTGAGTAATGAGGTTTGGAGAAGAAAGCTTAGCCAAATCCTCTCATCAGTCTTCACTCCTTCAATACCCAATCAGCAGGCTAATTCAATACCCAATCACGGAGCTAATAGCATCCAGTCAAGAGGAGAACCAATGAGAACTCACCTAATGGACCTTGGGGAGTAACTATCTGGACAAAAAGTTAGTGCAAAAAGAAGGCAGAATTTGTTTTTCTGTAAAGAAAATGTTCTGTTGAGCGATCTCAGTCTCAGTTTGGTGTCCAACTGCTCGCCACTGTGGAGCAGAGGAAAGGCATTTGTGTCTATTTCATTATGTCAAATGAATAAGCGCGATGTTACATTCAAATCAGCAAATAAAATTAAAGAAGAGATATTTTCATCAATTCCCCCAGTATCTAAGTTTAAGGCTCGTTTTATTGTAGAATTACAGCCTTGTTCCAGCGTTATACTACGTGCAGCTCGGTGACATTTAACATGCAAACAGATTCACATCTCCCTCGCTCATTTTTCCCTCCGGAGCTGTGAATGGTGGGTGCATAAGTGCACGGGGCTGCAGGAGTGTCCCGGCCATTGTAGTGTCACAAATCCCCCCTTCCTGACATGCACTGAATAAACTGTCACAGGCGTTATATAGTGTCTCCATAAAGCCTACCATCAAACAGTTACTACCGCCACAGCTTCAGTCCACTGCACCAACAACACAAACAAATCACACTGCGGCGCGTCCCGGTGTTTTCAGGTGAGTGTGTGTTTGTGTGTGTGATATACTGTAAAGTGGGGTGCATACAAGACTGTGTTTTCTGATATGATCATACACCATATAACCTTCTATATCGTGCGCCGTTGCAATCCATATTGACCTCCCTGTCTCAGCCTCCCTCGCTGAAAGCTTTCCAGTGTGTTTCATGGCACATATACAGTTTCCTGCTCCTCTCTTTTCTGTCACTGCACAGTTTTGTGCTTGGTCATTAAAAGAGTACATCAGCATTCATCACATTTATTTTGGTGGTGTGATTCCAACGCTGATTTAATGTAAGCACTATTGTCCATCATAAAGGCAGGATGTATTTAAATCTACTTTAAAACACAGTAGAGAAAATGCGCACATTTCTGGGCCTATTTTGTTGTTGGTGGTGTTCAACACCTTGAAAAACACGGACATGACTTCAGGTCAGAATAGCTACTATGGAGTTAAACAATACAGGAAATATAAATTTTTAATGTTTAAGAGTTTAGGAGTCAAGTCCTGAACATTTTTCAGAGCAACAACAACAACAACCAGAGAAATCCAGAGAAAATGTCTGCTCTGCAATTATCCTCAATAGACTGGAGTGAAATGCAGCTAAAAGGGGTTTTAATTTTTTAGCTGTAACATGTTGTGGCTTTAGAGCCAAATTCTGGGATATATAGGAGATCCCTTACCGAGGCAGCAGACAAGGCCGTTGTAGAGAATGTGTCTATAGCATGAAAACAAATTTCTGTATATAACCATATCGTCCTTAAAGCTCTGAAGATCACACACTAATGATACACTCTACAACAGCGTGAGAGTGGGTGAGGAGGGGATTTCCCTTTAATCTTCTTCATGGCTACATCATCTTTTATCGGTGGACAAAGTGAATCTCAGCCTCTCGCCTCAGCCCTGTAGAAATGACAATTGATCTGCAGGTTATTTCCTGCTTCCTGTGAGCTAATTGAAATAAAGTGGGACCGTAGACTCAGGCTCTTCAGCATCTATCAATACTGCAGTTGTACAGTAGCGAGAGCCTCGATGCTTACGGCTGTGCCTTAACCAGTCCCACAGAATATTTGTTTCATTGGTTGGCTCATCACCAAGCCAGTATTTTATGTGCGTGTTAATGTTACCTGGTGTATAAGCATCCCCTTTAATGACAAGATATAAGTAAGCAAAATAAGGTACAATATATGGCTTGTGAGTGTATATGCTCTGCATGTGTGTGTGCTTGTTTGTGCCTACGTACGTACGTGTGTGTGTGTGTGTGTGTGTGTCTCTGTGTGTGAGCTTATTCTGCCATGACAGTAAGTCTGAGGTTGTGGAGTCTGTAGAAATGGCCATGAAAGCAGAGTTTAGCAATAAGCTTAAAAATCTCTCTCACACCACATGGTATAATATCAGAAATGTATTGTAGGATTAAGGTTATTATTAATACCTTGTGTATCATGTAGTATTTGGGTTATATTACATTTATATTAGGAATTATGAATGGATGCCAGAATTATGGGTATTTGAGTCCATGTTATCGGAGAAGAAAGAGATGTAGAATCCAGATAACTTTGCAGCCATGAATATTGTGTCATAGTTATTCTAATACAACCCCACACCCCTTTTAGCATCCTAAACACACACACACACACAAACACACACACACAAACACACACACACACACACACACACACACACACACTGATTAGCTCATAACGCCTTTTCCCATCAATCTAATTATGGTAAACATACTATAGATAAAAATACAGTATCCAGCGGTGCACATCTGTCCAGGCGTATGTACAGCAGGAGAGAGGGAAGGAAACAACTCGTCGCTCATGAATGGAAGGCAGCGGAAGAATAAGTGTTGACATGTGTGCATGCGTGTATGTGCAAGCTCAGGAGCTGCGTTTTATTTACTTATAATGTCCCAGCTGTTGTGAGCAGCTGGATTTTACACAGATTAAACTGGTGAGTGTATGGAATCAGATGTACAGTACAGTGTCTTCTCTTTCAGATAAACCACTGGAGGAATTTATCCCGAACAAGATCTTAACTTGCACTGCCCTGACATTTCACATGATCCAGGCAATAGAAAGACTGCATTAAAAAAAATGCATTCATTCTGCAGATGCTTTTGACCAAAGAAACTTACAATAAGTTAACGCTTTAATATTTATTTTCACTTTGTACAACTATAGCATAAACTGTAGAAAGATTTTTGGTTGGTTTTATCAAACCATATTTCAAGACAAAGCATGGAATTCTCTAAATTAAATATAAAATTATGCTCAGAAAAAAGTGTAGTTTTGAAAACTTTTATTTTATTTACCTTTAAATGCTGCTGAACAACAGTTTCCTCCTCTTTCCTCTTTTGGCTGCTTTTCTCTCAAACCACAGTAATGATTTAAGCCAGTGTCTTCCAATGGTCTAATCAAACTCTTGTTAGACTGCAAGATACACTGAATCATCATTATATCTATCTGCATATTACCTGTGCTGCTACAATTAGCTATGAATCTCATTTGAATCTCATTTAAATTCCTCCTATGAATCTCAATTAAACATAGAGATTCAAACAAACAGGCCTAGCAATGGAAATGTGGATGTGTACACACACACACACACACACACACACACACACACACGCACACACACACACACACACACACACACACTGCACCTGCTGTTATCATTGCTGTTGTTTTAAATGTGTTCAGTTTAATTAATTTGTGTTGATACTCAAGACAAATCCTTTACAAATCCTCATGTGGTAATTAACAATTATCGTACATTTAATAAGCACACTGAGATAATGAAACAATTAGAGAGAAACAAGCTGTTTAAAGACTGAAGCAGGGCTTTGAACTAGTGTATATGCTTTAATTGTCTTTCAGTGGTTTCCGACTTCAATGAGCTAGAAGATCATAATAAATGTCCTCACAGCTTAGAAATCAAACACCCTTCAAAGCGGCATTACAAACTAATAAATTATTACTCGTAGAAAATATAAGCTTTCAGTGGTGCTGTAATGCCGAAACACAAACACACAACATTCCCTTTCTCTCTGGTGTTATCACAGGAGCCAATTAGTGGGCCCCGGCTTTCTGCTCAGGCATGTGCCAGGGGACCTATAGGGAGCCTGTGAGGCTGCGAGAGGCCTCAGGGTAGCAGGAGAATTATCACTCTTTTCATCTCTCTGTCTCTCATGCATCCTTGCATACACACATCCACTATCCGCTCGGAGTGAGCGCATTCCCTTTCTTTCTCTCCTTCCCTCTATCGTTTTTTTCCTTGCTTCGCAGGCCTTCAGAACAGCGAACAAAAGACCATCCTGAACATCATAGCACGCACATACTTCAAGCTAATTTACTCAGGTAAGGAGGCTGAATTGGATGAGGTTCGATAAACATATGCATAACTATATGCATACAGATGAATCAGTCGATGGAGGTTACGTATAACCTCTGATCTCAACTGTACATGCAGGACAGATCTGTGTGTGTGTGTGTGTGTGTGTGTGTGTGCACTTTTAGGTAACAGAAAGTCAAAGTCATCACAAGACATGCTGATCAGAAACTGTGTCTATGCTGCACTCTGTAACGTGACTATTAGTGATGGAGTGTTCAGGGAGACCCAGCAGATTGCTGGAGCATGTGCTGGGCTGAGCAGAGCGTGTATGTGTGTGTATGTGTGTGTAGTTGGTAACTGTGTGTTTGTTCTTGCTGAGAGTTTTATCCCTATCACACTCCTTCCCACCCCCTCATCCTTCTTTCTTTCCTCTCATCCCTCTGTGGCCGCCTGCTGTGTGCCTGGTAGGTGGCTCGTACACACACACACACACACACACACACACACACACACACACAAAGACAAAAACACACAGTAAGCCCTCCGCAGGCTGTGGATAGCTGGATAGCTGGTAGATCCCCCTCTCTCCCCCACGCCACAGGGAAGACAGAAGAAGGGGATGACAAGAGAGGAAGAGGAGAAAGAGGAGGAAGGAAGGGAGGCGGGGCTATGGGGAGCGGGACAGAACAGAATGAGTGGACACCTGTCCTCTGTCAAGCCTCCATCTATCTGCATGTCTGCTACACTGTGGGCTGATGTCTCTCTTTCTGGCAGGTGGCTAAGACTTCAAGTTGGTAAAACAAGCTGAAATGTTGCTGAATGAGACTGAATCTATCTGGGAGGAATAATTAAGAAAATGTTTGAGAAAATTAATTTTTAAAAAAAGGACAGTAATTATGAATGTAATAAAAGAATAAGATCCAAGTCTAGAAATGTGATGTGTATCCGTGTTTGTTGCCGTTTTTTCCATAAGTTGTTGCTTTTTCTTTTTTGTGAGCGTATTTGTGTGTGTGACGTTGGCCGGGATAGAGACAGCAGAGTGGAGGCAGTAGATAAGATAAGTGCTCTTTATTTCTGACAGAGTCATTTAGCTGTGGATGAAGAGAAGAGAGCAGGAGAGGACGGGGAGGAGAGAGTTATAGTTATGGAGCTGTCGGAGGTTTGGGAGTGTTGAATGAAATGAGGTCCGGAGGAGCAGAGGCAAACAAAGGTGGAGAGGGAGAGAGAGGGAGGCGTCAACGTGACCTTGCAGTCAGAGAAACAGACAGATGAGGGAGGAGAACCTGTTTCCTCTAAATCATGTGCTGTGCTGGGTTTTTTTTTTTTTTTCTCTCACTGTAACTCAGTTAACATGTCAGCCTGCAGGCCACTTGCTATATCTCCACTCTCCTCAGCCCACTGATCTCTCAATCACTGTCTTCCTCACTCTTAATCCCGTACAATGACTGAGGATGTTCCTGTGTTTTAGCACTAAATTGCACCACGCTCACGCACTCTCTCACACACACACTCGCACAGAGTTATAGAAGGTGTTTCTTTGTCATATATTTGCTTGTATTGAGGCATCAAACTGTCAGAGACCTCCTGTCACTTCTGCCATTTTCTTCTCTCCCCCTTCTGTTCCTCGTGTGAGGAAAAGTATTTATTTTCACTTATCAAAGCCTTTTACCCCTGAGAGACAGAAAAATTGCAGTGTCTGCAATACTGAGTGTGTGTGTGTGTGTGCGTGTGTGTGTGTGTGTGTGTGTGTGTGTGTGTGTGTGTGTGTGTGTGTGTGTGTTGTTTGTTGTGTGTGTGTGTGTGTGTGTCAGGGGGATGTGGAGCAATGCTGGGGGTTATTATGAAGAGACTGAGATACGACAGGAGAGTCCTCTGATTGGGAATAAAACACTATCTTATCTATTTAAATAAACCCCATTGCAACTCCATCTACACACACATGCAGGCACACATACACTAAAAATAAGAAGGCATATACTGAACGATGCAAGAAAGTAAAGACATTCACTGAAGCACACACACACAAAAAAAACTGCAGGAGCTGGCAAATCTATGCATGTAAACAAACACAGGAGCAAATTCACAAAGGGATTTGTAGTAATTAAATTGCAATGATCGCCCTATTTTAGCTTTCACTTTGAAGATGAAAAAAAAGTGTTCGAGCAGAGACATAAGGAAAAACAGTCCTAATAGAACATGAAAAGAACATCTAATTATTCAAAGGAGAGTAGTTACTGTAGGAATAAAAAAAATGAGATAAACAAATAAAATGCTTTCATGCAAAAAACTGCAGCAGAATAAAAGAAGAATCATTTCTAAGCTCCACAAATCAACGATAACTGATTTCTTGAATCACCAGTGGCTTACTGGTAAGCTGCACTGTGGTAAACCAGTTAGCTGTGATCACCCCATCCTCTGACACTAACCTGCTAACCTTTGACCTCTGGCTGACCAGAGGAGCAGAACCTGTACTTGACCTATGACCTTGTGGCATCTTTAATAACCAGCTCTCCCCCCTGCAGGAATGCACAACAGCGCATATGTCAATAAGACAAGAGACATGCAAAAGATGGATGCAGTGGAGCCGTGTGTGCGCGTGAGAGAGTGTGTGTGTGTGTGTGTGTGTGTGTGTGTGTGTGTGTGTGTGTGTGTGCGTGTGTGTGTGTGTGTGTGTGACAGTAAATAGTGAGAGGAGAAACAGTGATGTATGTTGGGTCTGCAGTCTGAGGCTGCAGATGTTCACCCCAGGTGGTCTGACGCTAATAACATTCCACTTTTTACAGGCCCTTTAATTCACTCAAGATAAAGCCACATAAAATACACAGAATAGAACATCGTGTGTGTGAGTGCTAGAAATTGGATCTTTAAATGTGCTTTCTCTTCACTGAAATTGTGGCACACTCGATTTTATCCTTCTTCAGATTATAATTATAAGTAAGTAGAAAAACGGTGCCTTTTTTAGACATAAGAACTGATGCAGAGGCATAATCAGAGATTGCTGCCCCTTAAAGATTGTGTTATCATGTCTACTTACTACACCTGCTGTGTGACTTATGTGACGCTGTGTTTGATCCAGTCTATTTAATGTATTTACTATATGAGCAATAGATGAGGGACCAGATGAAGCCTGTGGCCAAAGTCAGTATTCAAACAATTACCCCAGTGTGAGATTAAACATGGATTATCGACAACGTATACAAGCATCCTTGTGTGTGATGAACTCCTTTGATTTATTACTGTGAGCAGGAAAAAGGCAGCTTTCCATTTGTGCCAATTATAAGAGTTTAAAACCATGTAGTGTTATGGTCCGACGCCTTAGGCCCCTCGTGAAAATACCTATTCCTGGTGAGCAGGTGATGAGCTGCTCACTGCTTTTGAACGTAAGCAAGAGACAGAGAAAGAGGGTGTATGTGGAGCCCATACTCTTCCCCCCTCAGTTTGCATAGGCAGGACGTTATGTTCAAACATGCCAAAAGAGGGCCCCTGTGCCGTTTGCTCCTCCTTCCCTCGTGTCTCCTCCCTCTCTGCCCCCATATGTGTGTCAACAACCTTGAAACACAGCATATGAGAAAGTGAGAGAAAGAGTCAGCTCCCTCCTTTCATCACAAGTGCACAGCAAAAAAACAACAAAAAAAAAACTAACTGGAGGACAGAGATTTACGGCACAAGCTCTCAGGCACTGGGACTTGCATATGTTACATTTTATCAATAAAAATGATCAATAATAAATTTGCAATCTTGAATAGATATTTGTCTTTTTCTTATTTGTTTTTGTTACTTTACCAACTATAACTGCCTTACTAGTGAGCCAGCAGGCAACGAAGATCAGAGACAGTAAAGCCTCCCACTGTCTCTCTCTCTCTCCTCTGGAAAAATGAAAGATTTTCGCATGCTAGAGAGTCTTTGGCAATACTTGACATACCACACAAGTACAAATACACACACTCACAGTGTTGACTTTGTGTTCTAGTGCAGTTAATGTGTACACAATTTATTTCTCTCCCCAGAATAGCTGCTCTTGTCACAGGCTTTCATAATTATTCCACTGGTAAAACCACCGACAGCAGCGTCCTGCCTCTGTTGAACGAACGCACGCACAAACACTGCCATAAGAAACATTTCTGCAGAATAGAAATCACCGATTAATATGAAATGAAGAAGTGCAACTCTTTAAATAACAAAAACACCCTCCAACAGATTACAGCTGATTCCTGATGGTTTGTTATCATATTCACTCAGCAGCAGGAAACCTGACTAACTCAACTCCTCTCAATGGTCTCATTGTAAAGACACCTTTGGTCAGTTAGTGACCGCTGTCTTTAATGCATGAGAGCTCAGACTGTCGGGAAAGAAACCACAGCTCCTCTCCACCTCCACTCCCTCTCTTTTTCTTCCAGCCTATTAGAAGTGGGCTGTTTTTTTTTTTTTTTTTTTCCTTTTTTTTGTCATGAATCTTTAAACAGCCTTTTCAAGTGAGTGGGCAGACTGAGTCTCTGCAGAGCACTGACCTGGGCTGCTGAAACAAATATTCTGATGTAACTTATACAGACGCTACATGGGTTAGACCTCGTTCACAATCCCAGGGCCTCTCTAAGAGTTTTGTCCGATCAGCAGCTCAAGCTCACAGTTTTGTGCTATATCTTTATTTCTCTGCCGGCACATCAGAGGAAACAAGAGAAACAAAGTCTGTCTGAATTTAAATTCTGCTTTATGACAATATTTCCAGCTACACTCTGACAAAAATAAAGGATACTGTAGTTAGATTCCAGCATTGTTTGGTAACTGGAATAGGTGCGCACAGAGCCATCAGTGTGTTTGCTCTCCTGTTTAGACTGAGAGGAAATCCATCAGCAGGAGCCCGAGAGAGAGAGAGAGAGAGAGAGAGAGAGAGAGAGAGAACTGACGGTTGTGTATGTATGGTCTCTGCATCTCTTTCTCTGTCATGACACAAATGCATTTGCTTGTGCAGGCGTGTACACAGCTGCACACATGAACACACACACGCACACGCGCACACACACACACACACACACACACACACACACACACAGAACACCTCCAACAGTAAATAAAGCAGTGTAGTCAGGTCACAATCACAGTAAACCACACAAACGACTACCATCTGTCTCTTTGTCTCTGCCTGTACGAGTCAATGAGCCTCACTGGCAACAGTTCATACTACACTGCCCAAACACAATAACATTCAACATCATGTTTTAAAAAAAATGAAAGAATAAAATATCTGTGCAGGAGTACAGGCTATTCATTATTCCTCTCCCTCTCTCTTATCACTCTCTCATTTCCTCTTTGCCAGGCTCCGTCCCTCCTTCTCTTCCTGTAAATGAGTGATTTATCAGCCTTAATTGCTGGCAGTGGTTCATGTGGTCATGTGACCGCAACATGACAGCATGTGATAAATACACCCTGAAAATTAAACCCTGCGTTGCAAACAGAAACGCGCATTGCTTGCATCGTATCTGCAGAGTGAGAGTGTGTTTCAGATACTGACAAGAATAGAATTGGTCTAATAAAAGCGCTGCTTTAAAAACAAAATCTCAGCTTATGATGCGCTTTAAAAGCAAAACGCTGTCATAATAGATGACATTTATCAAAGAGAGGCAAAGGCCATGAGGGAAAAAATTTACAATCAATAATGATAGACCAAGTAAATTTATTGTTAAGAGGTGTTTCACAGCAGTACCCCATAAACACTGAATGCACATACACACACACACACACACATACACACTTACACACATACAAAGAGCCTACAGTTGAATCTATCACCTTGGCTCACATGTGTTTCCTCCTCACAGCAATCGGTGGCAGGAAGCTGACTGAAGGGCCTGCAGTGCTCAGTTCATGCATCTTATTGTTACATGGAGCCGGTTCTCAACCACTGACCTTTTTATTCACCGCACTATACATTGTTAAAATAATGTATGAGGTGTCTTAGCCAGAGCCACTTCATTGTGTTGTGTTGTGTTGTACACAACAGAGCTGGTGTGTGTGTGTGTGTGTGTGTGTGTGTGTGTGTGTGTGTGTGTGTGTGTGTGTGTGTGTGTGTGTGTGTGTGTGTGTGAGATACATGGATTTGCACAAAAAATGCGAATGCACAGAAGCAAATACATGTTATGTTAAAAGACTAAACAACAGTATTAAAAAAAACTATCAACTATCAGTGTGTGTGTGTGTGTGTGTGTGTGTGTGTGTGTGTGTGTGTGTGTGTGTGTGTGTGTGTGTGTGTGTGCACGTGTGTGTGCACGTAGTGGTAACTAACTGGTAGTCATACATTTTAGTATAATTTTGCATGTTCCGACCGATAAAAGTAGATTCACATCCTCAGTAGTGCTGTGTTTGTCCTATCGACATCCTTGTGCTCCTTGTTTATAGACTAGGCAGTAAAACACATTTATGGCTGTGCTTTTGCTGCTGTCATGTGACAAATGCTTTTTTCTAAATGTAAAGTCATCCTGGGTTTTGTGAGCTCAAAACTGGAAAACTGGAAAAACACAAGAGTAAAATTAACTGAAACCTAAAAAACTAAAAAAAAAAAGAAAAAAAAGAGAAAGGACAGCAAGCAAATTCTACAGACCTCAAGATGAAAATAAAAAGCAAAAGAGGAGAAAATTATAAACATATTTTTGGAGATTCTACTTTAATCTTGTATCCTATTCTATTTTGCTCTGCAGTTATTTGTTTATTTAAAAAAAAATAAATAAATAAAATCCAATTAGTCCATCAGTCTGAGTTTATGAAAAACATCTCAGGCTGTCGCTGCACAGACATACAGAATTATGTCTCAAATTCAGTGCACACAAACAGAAATGCAAAAGTAATATCACTAAACTTTTATTCATGTATTTTATACTTAAATATAAGTGTTTTATTCTCTGTCTGCTTTATTCGTGTCTTTTCTGCAGCAATAATGAACTTTTTTTCACCATTATTTTACTCTCAACATTTAAATTGCGATCCACTCTTAGACTCGCACCTGATCCCTGTCACTGAAGCTCGAATAAATGCAATTCAACCAAGGAGTTGTGCGCTGTGATCAGCCGCCACATTACCGCCACACTAATCTCTTCTTCTGATGAAACACAGAATCCAGGAAGACTGAATGAGAGGGTGAGGGAGGCAGACAGAGAGGAGGGACAGGCGCAGACAGTCTTACTTTCTGACTGACGTCTATCTCGAACACGCAAAACATCTGATCTCTGCAGGAGTCACACTAATAATGGCACAAGATGATTTCACAGTTTGGACAACAGAAGCATCTATTGAGAAATGAAGTGTGTGTGTCTGTGTGCATGCCTTACCCCGCTTGTGTGTCTTGGGCGTTTCTGCAGGTTTGCATATTGCATATATAGATTCCTGTGTATAAACAGGTAATGGGGGGGTGGGGGGGGGCCGGCACAGCAGAGTGACTCCAGCACCTCTGCACCTTCTCTCCCTCCTCCTTATTTATTTGTCTGTATTAGTTAGCTCCTTCTCAGCACTTAAAATTAATGTCATCCAGCAGAAAATAGAGGCTGAAAGCTAAAATTCAGCACTTTCCCAGCAGCCTGGTTATTTATCAAGCTAACAAGGAGAAGATGCATCCCGTTTCAGCCGGGCCCAGGAAATATGTGCCATTAAAGCCCAGAGCTAGTGTTTGAGAGCCAGGGAATAAAAGTGAGGGTGTCAGGGAGAAGGGGATGGACGGCATCGCCAGCAATATGGATGCAGAAAGACCGGCAGACACATTTATACAAGGGACAATAGATAGACTCGGGTAGAAGCAAGAGAAGCGAGAGGAAACACACGCATTCTGTCTACCAATGTCGGAGCCACAATACATATTCTGCATGTGCTGCATGTGTGTATATGAAGTGCTGATTCGCTGATGGCTATAAAAGATGATCCTTTAGGGGGTACAGGAGACACAGTTTGGAGCTTTGAATAAATCATGTGTTGCTTAGCTCTAATTTTCTCTTTAGGAGCAGGGTGTTGAAACACATCCTGAGGACTGTTGGTATTGCGCCGTGTTAACATCTCTATAGCATCAGGAGCTAACGCCAGAGTGTTGGAATTCAATTAGACACTGGGTGCAACGCTAAGAAGCTAGCAGTGGGCAGTCACCGCAGGGAAGAGGGGATGGTGACACGAGGTAGGAGAGTGTGTGTGTGTGTGTGTGTGTGTGTGTAAGGAGTAGGAGGCTGCGGGCGAGAGGAAGGCCCTGGGCTGCTGGCTGCGGTGATTCAGGGGAATACATAATATCACACTAACCTCCGGCTGATCACAAGTTCCTCTCTCAATCACGCTGTGAACACACAGTCACAACCTGAGGAAAACTGTGCCTCTGAGGTGCACACACACACACACACACACACACACACACACACACACACACACACACACACACACACACACACACACACACACACACGGTAACAGCTTTACAACTAATTATGTTTGAATAAAACAACACAATCCAGGCTTAAACAACTGAAACATCGGAGAGAAAATTGTATATTATCACAAGTTGAAAAGAGGAGCGGGTTGGTGTTTAGAGGTTTGGCTGGAGGGTGCAGCTTTTCCCCCTAACTATCATCCTCTCTGTAATTTAGAAGAAAGAAAGAACACATAACACGTTTTTAAAAACAATCCAAATCTAAACACAGTTATTCTGTGTTCAGTTTGTGTATCTTTACAACTGCAGAGAATCAAATCTTCTTTTCCCCTTATGATTGTTTCTAACACAGACCCAATTCTGCTTGCTTCCTCTCTTTCCAGACCAGGGCTGATAATGAGCATACATCCTGTTCATATCCTCCCTGTCATTTGGATTTTCTGGATGGAGGGATGGCGTCTGTGTCACCATCAGGACGGTAAGAGTGTAACGAGTCTAACACTGGGCAGCTAGAAGATATATATATCCCTGGCAGTGAAGGATAGTGAAGTGTGTCAGACTGGGGATGGAGCAAATCCTGGTCCCTGCATAATACAAAAGACCTTAACACAGTGTGTTTTATATAAGTGACATATAAATACAATGTTTGAATTAAGTGTGATGCATTGAAAAGTTTTTCATCTAAAATCATAGTATGGAATTTTGTTTCTATATCAGCTGTGATGACATAATTTCATTGTCTATTTTATAGTCGATTAATACTAATCTGATTTCAACCAGAATGTCTGAGAAGATGAAAATGTTCGTTTCATTTTCATCAGGCAAATGTGATGAGGAGTGACCAGTCAAAATACGTCATGATATACATCGATGTCTGTCTTTCCCTATCGGCCAGCCATATTTAAAGTTTTGATATTAATCACCATCTAAGGGTAAAAGTTTTTCGTGTTTATGTACACAGTCCATATGTCCACGCCTGCATTTAAATATATGCTTTCCTTATTTCTCTGTCTTACACTCACACACCCCTTTATGCGTCTGTGTGCGTATGCGCATGTGTCCTTCCTCCTCTGCCGTGTCTACAAAAACCTGACCTGCCTGCTGTCAGCCACAGAGGCACCTTGCCCCCCAGCCCCTCCCCCTCCTCTGCGAGTGGCCGACTCACCCCATCACCATGAGGGGAAGAGGAGTTGGGAGGGGAGGGGGAGAGGGAATGGCAGGGAATAACGGGGAAGTGGGGGTTGGGGTGGGTGGAAGATACAAGGGGAGAGATGGTGGAGGCGTGGTGTGTGGGTGGGTGGCTCTGAAGCTTCCACTAATGTGCCCTCTCCACTCCCATGCCTGTGACCTCAGAGCTCCTGACAGCCAGAAAGTGCTGAAGCATGCAGGTGTCCTAACGCTGCAGCCGCACACACGCAAGCGCAAGAACTCATGGTCTGCTCATGAGTCTGCGCGCACACGCGCGCACACGCGCGCACACACGCGCACACACACACAGGTGCACGTGTCCTACCTTAGCAGCCTGCATTTTGTCATGCTTAACTCCTTCACCACCTCCATCCACACTGTGTCAATACCATCACATCTAAATATGCGCATCACACTGTCTATTTATAATTAGTCAACATAAAAAAAATTTAAAAAATGGACAGTGATGGAGTGCATATCGAATGCAAAACAAGCATGTGCTTCACAATGCTGAGCACATGAGGAAAGTAGAGTATACTGTCTGCTGCACAGTAAAATTAGCCGATGCTGATGCTGTAGTTTCGTCTGTCCAGCCTCTCGACTGTACACTGTTAGATCTGAGGTGTCCAGAGAGTGTCCTGTCCTGTCTGTGTGTGTGTGTGTGTCTGTGTGTGTGTGTGTGTGTGTGTGTGTGTGTGTGTGTGTATGCGTGTGTGTGAGTGAGAGAGAGGGGGGTTAGGGTTAGAGAGTTGTATTACAGTGGTGATGAGTCGCCTGGCTGCGAGGCTGATACCTCAGCAGCACCCAGCATTGACCAGGCCTTTAAATAAAGCCTTCGATCCTCCAGCAGCAGAGAAGGTCACCGCCTGCCTCTGGTTACCCTGCCTGTCTGTCTGCATCCACGGCCAGGAGCCCTCCCGCATCCCTTCCTCCCTTCCCTCGTCTGCTTACCTCCTCCCGTCCTCTCACCCTGGTGTTCACTTCTGCATTTAAATCCAGGTGCCTTCCTTCCTTGACTCCTCCCCTTAAATTTGCCGTGATTCCTTCCTCCACTTCTAGTCATCTTTATCTCCTCGTCCCTTTTTCCTTCATTTTTCAACCGGCAATGCGAAAGCACAAGAAACTAGCCCTCACTTTCCCTCGCTCGCTCCATCATCCTCTGCAATCCCCACATCCGTCCATCTGTGTGTCATCCAGAAATAAAAAATTATGTACAGTGTTTGTCTCCACAGAGAGAGCAGAGAGGGTGAAGTAAGTCAGGGGTTCGGGACAGAGGTCAAAGGTTTTGGACCTCGTCCCATGAGCTCTGTGCATGTCACCCTGCTGTCAATCAAGCAACACTGTCGGAGCCCCAAAACATGGAGCTGCATAACATCACACACAATAAATGTTGAGGGAGGAAGGAGTTTGGTTGTCATAGAGCTAAATATGAAGTGAGAAAAAAAAATCCATCCAATAACAAAACCCTCCCAGGTGTCTGCTGTCCCAAATGAGTGCTTCCTTATTAAATTAAATCAATATTAACAAGTGGTTTGTGGTTTTGATTTCACTCAGGAGAAAGATACAACAATCTTACTTCATGTCAGAGGTTTTATACCAACTTTTGTCAGATTTATACTAATATTGAAAATATCAGGAGGTCATAGGGCTACAGATTTAAGGCTGTTAAGACCGTGTAAATAAAGACTGTATTCAAACTGCTTGAATTAGGAACAGAAAGCCGGTAACCAAAAAATTTGAACGTAATAGTTATTGTTCGGATTTCTGTTTCATTCACAATCATAAAATCAAATATAATCAATGGTTTTAAAGATTAAAAATTGTGCATGTTGTAGAATATCTCTAACTTGCTTGGATGTAAACCTTCTTTCCTTCCTTTTGTTCTTAAATATAAAGTGGGCAAGGAGATTGAGGCCAAGTCCTTTTGTGTATAAATCCATAATTTTGCACATGTAAATAAAATAAATGATATAAAATAGCTTGGTGTGAACATCTGGATTTTGATGAACCTGCAGCAGACATGCAATTTAGTCCGACTTCTGCGTCACTAAACTTCTAAATGCAGTTTATATTTTATTTCAATTTGACATTAGTTTTATATATTTCAACAGGGAAAGTGTATTAAATGAATCTGTTGTGTTAGAGAGTGACTGAACAGCACAAGTTACCTCAGACTCCAGGGTGGTGGGACGGAGAGGTCACAGCTCTCTATCACAGATGGAGGAATTTTCTCGATGTCCTACAAAGACAGGAAACAGAGATGAACTTTAAAAAACTGTGATCGCAACAACAGTGAATTTCTGCTGTGGACATACAGTAACATACTTTGAACATGAAGTACTCAAACAGTTTTGTTTTTGCCTTGAGTTTAAGGCAAGTTACCTGCGGTGTTACAAAATGATCGAGGAAGCAAAGCTCAAATGACGAATTATTGAATGGCAGTTTAGAACTGAATGACGGACTTCTGGAGTGTTTAAAAAATGACCCAAATAGAATTCACAATATGGTATCAAGCAATTTGGAATTATTATTCAAATTAGGAAGGAGGTATATAATTTAAACAAACAGATAAACAACTCAGACGAACAGAACAGCAGCACTAAACGATAAATTAAATTCTCAATCAAATACATTTCAATCAATCAGATATTTATAGATTTAAATGGAAGGTTTAGATTTGTTTTGTAATTTTGTTTTTACTCATATATATATATATATATTATATATATATATATATACACATATACACACACTGTATTTCATGCAATTAACTTTCCAAGACAGAAACAAGTGCACATGCATGCACCCAAATACACACACAAGCAAAATCAATAAATATCAAAATAATATCTGAAATTAAGTTCAGGTTATTACATTTTATTCTGATAATAAATTATAAGTCTTTATCAGTCTTTATAATAATTATTAAAAATTTAAATGCATTATTTCAAATAATCTAATTAAAATGAGTTTAAATGTTTTATTTTGAGATGATAAAATGCAGCATTAGCTCAGGATCTTATTTGCATGTTTACATTATGTGTGAGAGTAGGGCATTGACACACATGTATGTGAATCTCGCATATGTGAGCAATGTACTGTATGAGCATGTCAAGGACGAAGTGTGGATGAGAAAACCTGATGTAGAAACCAAGTGACGAATCATCCTGAAAAACTTTTCCCTGGGCTTCAGTAGAGAGAAATGAGGCGAAGGAGCCACAAAGTATATTAATGCCCCCCAATCCATCTTTAAGCAACAATGAGAACCATTCATTTCCCTGTAATCCGATTCACACTGGGGCCAAATGGACTCTGACCCATTCAGCTGCGTAGGAGCTCCCAGTGACAGACCTACAGCAGAGAGAAGGCTGCCGTCACCTGAGAAATGTTCTGTAACATCAACTCAGACAGAGTCCCAGGTGCCCCTGCACTCTGCTGAGAATTTATAGTTTCAACCCCACAGACATGAATCTACACACAATGAACATAGAGAGCTTGATAAACACACACAGAGGACCAGTCTCACACATACACACACACATGTATACATACTGTACTCCCACATACACACACTCACTGCGCACACATACTTACACACGTCTACTCTTTGTGCACTCTTGCTAAGCCAAACAAGCACACGCACGCGCGCACACACACACACACGTACAGGGCTTGATACAGGGGTGAGGTCCACGTGCAGAGGGTTGCTACATGGCAGCAGTGTGTGGGGTCAAGGCCTTTCCCAGGTACAAATGAAAGGGAGAGGGGAGACTTTGGAAGAGCTGAACAACACTGTGGGTCACCTTGCCTGGCAAAGAGATCAATGTCTTTTTGACTGGCTGAGAGAGAGAGAGAGAGAGAGAGAGAGAGAGAGAGAGAGAGAGAGAGAGAGGTTGACTGCAGTAGAGGGGTAAATCACCTCTTGCTTCATTGAGATGCAGGTAAAACACACAGGGGTCGGGCTCAGCTCCAGCTCCACCCTGCATAACACAAACGTGTGCATGCGCAGACTTAAACATGCACACAAACACACACACACACTTGCATAATGCATTCAGTTTTCAAACAGCCCCCCACCACGTTCGCTGCGGTCCAAAACACACCCCTCCACTGACTCTGTGCCCTGCAACTCAACTCACTGTTGAAAACATCAACACAGCCTCGGCTATGTTTATCTGTGAGTCAGAATATTGTGATCACATATAATTAAATCATAATTAGCTTTCATCTATTGCCCTTTAGTTATGGATTCTGAGGAGAGCCTCTTATACTGGCAAATGCAAATGTAGTATTTGAAATCCAACATACACAAAACATGAGACACATTACATGTGCCTGTATGCACATTCTTTTACAGCTGAGAATTTGCAGAGATCTCAATTCAACACAGGACTATAGGATTGGATTCAGACAATCACATTACCTCCACTCTGCCCATGCTTCTATTTACTGGGGAAAAAAATCACCATGTAAAGCCAATAAGATACAAAACAGCAGCGGTGGAACAAACCTTCTTTACAGCTGCTGCATTCTTACCACATGCACAGCGGGGACAGGAGGGGACAAGTTAAATTATTAGGGTTTCAAATAAATGACACATAACTCAGGACACAGGAAGACAGAGAGAGAGAGAGACAGAGAGAGAGAGAGAGAGAGAGAGAGAGAGAGAGAGAGAGGGAGAGGGAGACAAGCTCTGGTATTGCAGGTCTAGATGATGGACGGACCACAGAGGAACATAAATGCAGCTGATTTAAATCACTTTAAATGTAAATGTTTATCGCATGGAGTGATGCAGATGCGGACTGAGTGGACGAGATTGAAATTGTTTCCTCTTTTGAATGCGAATATGTTTTTAACCCTTTGGGGGGTTGGTCATGGGGAGGGGGAGCGCACACAGGGAGGGAAAAGAGAATGAACTTACGCAAAAAGAAAACAGTTGTGTTACAACATGAGCTCTGTGACTCCTATTTTTTACAAACTACCTTTTATTAATATGAAACCAATTGTTTTTTACTCAGTTTATTTGTATGTAGCTTTAGATAAAATTAGAACACAGTGGATTCTATCTTTTTTTTCTTAGATATAGTGCTTCTTCAGCAGTGTTTGGAGAAATAAGATGTTTCCTTTCTGCTCAACCGATTATAACAAACACTTCCAAGTACAACAGCTACACATATATGATTCAGTAGTTCTTAAACAAATTAATATAGTCAAGAAAAAATTAATGCAGCCTAATTTTTTTTTGCACCTGTGGCCTTTTGAGTTTTTCTGTACTGCGTGAGATTATATTATCATTATTTGTTTCACTTACGTTTATTTAATTTCCCTTTGATTGACATACAAAGATACAAGCACCACAATGACATGGTAAAATGACTCATCCCTATAGATTCAATGCACTCAGTTAAAGCATATACACACCCTTCCATCACAACGTCAAATAAAAGAAAATGCCGGCTGCTTATTGAGCACTCACACAAACAGACACTGAACGGTGCGCACATCCTTTGTCCTATTAATTCTGAGGCATTAAAGCAAAGTACATGACGAAGATTCAAATGTCAATACTGATAAATTTCAGAGTGATTTCCCATACTTGACCTGAAAGAGAGAGTCCAATATTGTGACAGCAGACAACTGCATTATCTTTAATAACCTAATCATTGGACATACTGCAAATGAATACAGCACAGAAGTCAATATACTGGGCCGGAGAATAGAATTACACTTCATGCTGATAAGATTAATAATGTGGTGTCTGTATGCTACATGAACACACTTTTTTTCAGACCGTACAAATGAAGGAGGGGAAGCAAATGAAAGATAGAGAAGCAGTGAATCTGGTAGAGTGCTGAGAAATGAGGAGGAAGCGCTGAAATGTTGTTTCCTGTGCCTTCTGTCCTCCTTCAACACAGGAAGTGAATCAGTGCTTCTGAATCCTCCTGCCCTTTGGTATGTTTAGAAGTCAAAACACAACACACACACACACACACACACACACGCGCACACGAGAATAAAGCATCCTGCACAATTTCCACACCCCTCTAATGATCAGCAATTTTCCACTGCATCATTCTAACGGAGCACAAACACTGGAAACCTATGAACCATTACACACGACAGACCCTCCTGTCTGTCACACAACACTGCTGACGTACAAAGCAGGTTCCAGGTAAAGACTGTCCCGAGCAAAAACCTGAGACTCCGGAGAAAAACTCGACTCATCTTATCTGCCCCACAGAAGAAAAGAGGTGCCATGAAAGAAGTATAGCATCTCCAGTTCTAGGTTATAACACAAATGTAATTAAACAGCACACTATATTGACCTAATCAGATAGGAGGGCCATAAATTAGTGGACACATGCTCACTAAAAGGCCCTCTCTTCTCAGCTAGGACGCATCTCTGATCGTTTATCATCTGAAAGGAGCAGGAAGGCAGCCAGCATCTCTCTCTCTCGCTCTCTTACACTCTCTCTCTCTCGCTCTCTCTCCCTCGCTCTGTCTAGCTCTATCACTGTCTCTCACTCACTTTTAATCACAGAGAAAATCATTCCTCCAGGCATGAGAGCAATGTGCTCTCTCGTCTTGTCCCTCACTCTGTGCTTTCATGGGAGCCAGCATGAGCCAGGTGACTGTGCGTGACACCCTGTACAGGTGAGACAGCACAGAGCTAATACAGAGTCTTTGTCTTCAACTCTGCATTCAAACAAGTCGCCGCCGTGGTGTATCTTAAAGCCACACACACACACACACACAAAAACAGCTCTTCTCCATGTACATACACACACATGCAAGCACTCAGACTGTCAAAGGTCCTGCAGTAGGAAAAGATAATATCCCTCCTCCACGCATTCACGCACACACACTAATACACACACATCAGCACACAGATTTCCAGTAGCATGCATTGTGGTGGCAGTGACCTTGCATGGCAGCCCAACCCAGAGCCTGTGTAGCTTTTATCTCAACCATACTGTCTTTAGGATGCACAGAGTTCCTGAGGAGGAGGAGGAGGAGGAACACTCTGCAGGCCGGGCTCAGTCCAGAGCAGAGGCTGAGGCAGGGTGCAGACTGCCGGACCTGTCAGTCACTACAAAACCAAATCACTCCGAGTGCTTCCTGTGGCTTTCCCTCAGTCCTCTCAGCATTATTACGTCAGAAATCAAATAAAGGACCTTTACACAGAAGCGAAAGAGATTAGCACAAAGTCTCGCGTCAGAACAGTAGCCTACCGATAGAGACGAAGCGACATATCACGCCACCACAGTATCATTATAGTGTTTACCCGCATAACAAGAATATTTGCAAATACTGCGGACACGATGCAGGTCAAAATGCACATATTTAAAATTAGAAATATTCTGTTGTATTTGCCTCATCTTGTGACAGACAGTTTTTTTTTGTTTGTCATGTAGAGCTTTTGTCAGTGGTCGATTTTAAAATGAAACTTTCCACAGACAATATTCAACAAGTGGACATCTACCGAGTAAAGAGTGCAAGTTTACTCTAAAATCAATGATTAACTCAACCATTTCTAGGACACCTGCAGCACAGTTATTGGGCCCTGAGGAAAAAATGAATTATATTAGAAACGCTGCTGAGCACTGTGCTCTGACTTTCTACACGATTTTTTTAAATGTAGGAGTTTTTCTATCTTTAATTACGCAACAGGTTCAAGCCGTGCCCTTTATTTTCTGGAGAAGCAAAAATCAAAAGAAAAAGTAAACTAGTAGAAATAATTCGCCGTGATCTTTACACGAAAAAAATAATTTAGAATACAAAACGTATATTAGATGAAAGCATAAATTACTTATAGAGTTGGACTTGGTCTTGGTTATAATCAAAATAAAAACCAGACGTTTATGTTATCTCAATGACATTTTCAATTGGCATTTTGTTCTTCTGTTCACAGGCTATTTCACTTTAGAAGATTATAAGAGTGAGAGTGTGTGGAATCGCCTCAAAGACAAAGTGACAAACAACATGCAAAACTAAAGAGAACAAAAATAATAAACATTTTCAGGAGAATGTATTTGTTTCCTCTCATGAAGGTTTATTGATGAATGGTATAGATTTTTTAAATTCCATTTTAAGAGTGAACACGATATCTGCCAGTTAACTGTACTATCCAGACATTAGAAACCCAGGGCATCACAAAAAGATGTATGTCTGCTTGATACTTTGCTTAATTATTCTGCAACACCGGGAGAACATTAAATCTCAGTTTCCAAACAGTTCACAGTTTATTGACCGAATCAGACCCACAGGGTTCAGAGTAAACTTCACGAAGTTCCTTAAAATGAAAGGAAATCACATTATCAGCGAACTACAGGAAGAATAGAGCATTTGTTGCAACACTTTTGTTTAGCCTCTCTATAATTTATTTCATGGCATGCATCATAATCTGCTTCTGCTGTGTTCAAACCTTTTTATCTTCAGCCCCACTTGTTGATCGCAGTCTGTTTAGTCTGTGCATCAGTCAGGAAGAATTAGAGGTGTTTCTACTAAACACCCCGAAGCTGTTCACTTTCATGTGTGGTCTGTCAGTATAAATCAATATTAAGTACAAATTTGTCTTTTTCCACAAAGTCATTTTTTTCCCCCACAAGAGGCTGGTAGGATGATGAAGGGTTCATGTTCGCGGTGAACGTTTAAGAAAGCAAAGTGACGGATGAATGTACTTCTCCACACTTTTTTTTTTTTTTTTTTTACAAAAGGTGATGAGGCTGAACAATGCAGTCATGGTGTAACACAGTCATTATACACAGGTTCACAAAAAAGAGGAAAAGGGAAAAAAAACAAACATAAAGAAGCAAAAACACAGTCCGTACATGACCAGCATGCATGGCTTCACACAACAGTCTCTAATTTCCAAACTTCTCTTCTGAGTTTGGATGGGTTTTTTTTTGTTGTTGTTGTTTGTTTGGTTTTTTTTTTTTTTTTTTTTTTTTTACAAGACACATGGAAAATATGAAATGAGATAATTCAAAATTAACTGACTTTGAGTAAAAACACAAAAAGAAGTTTAAAATAAAGCTGCTGTGCCTGAGGATTATTTCATTTCACAAAACAATTTTCTATGTAAAGTGAACAAGATGGACGAGGCGCAGGATGAGGAGAGGAGCGGACCTATGTGCTGCACGATGTCAAGTTATTTTGTCTCTAAAAGACAAGCATAACGAACTGGACACAAGTCCTTTAAAATATTTGTGGAAACTGAATTCCTGTTCAGAGTCTTTTATAAAAGCCTATTTATGCATCTTCTAAATGTGAAAAAGCAAATCAAACAAAAATCCTCAC
This sequence comes from Seriola dumerili, assembly GCF_002260705.1. Taxonomy (NCBI): domain Eukaryota; kingdom Metazoa; phylum Chordata; class Actinopteri; order Carangiformes; family Carangidae; genus Seriola; species Seriola dumerili. Next base: position 4,503,865 of record NW_019174474.1, on the reverse strand, counting down.
CCTGAAACAAAAACACGTCTGAAATACAGAAAAGTGGAAAAACTCTTTTGTACTTAACTAACGCAGCTTTAACAAAACAACTTCAACACAAGCACGCACAACTTAATTTTAGCTGCGCGCAAATTTAAAGTTTTTTTTTTCCCGTTTCTTTGTGAGGGTCGGTTATTAAAACTTTTCAGCGCCGAGACTCACATGAAAAACTCCGGGGATGAGGGGTTGTTGTCGCTGCTGGATCCTCCGTTTTCTCTGAAGCCGGTGCTGATCAGCTTCTCGTATTTCTCCTTGTAGGCGTCCCTCTCCCTGGCCAGCCGGGAGATCTCCTGCTTGAGGTGGTCCACCTGCTGCATGAGTTGCGTCTTCTCTCCCTCCAAGACGTGCCGCTGCTGGACCCGCTTGTACCGGCAGGACTGGGCATAGCCCCTGTTCTTTAGTGTCCTCCTCTTCTGTTTCAGACGGATCACTTCTTCCTTGCTGACCCCCCGGAGCTGCCGGTTCAATTCCCGCACCGACATGGTCACCAGCTGCTCGTCCGAGAACCGCTCTTCCAAGCGCATGTGCTGGTGGTTTCCCCCCGCTCCGCCGCCGGACTGAGACCCGGAGGATGGGTGGTGTGCCCCTGTGTGGTGGTGGTGGTGATGGTGGTGGTGGTGGTGGGGAGCCCCGTTCTGAGCTGCGGCTGCGGCGATAACTGCGGACACCACGGCGGCCGCTGATCCCATCTCCTCCCCGGCCATGGCGCCTCCTGCCCCGGCTGCGCCGCCGAACTGCTGCCCTCTGGCATAGCCATCGAAGGTCTGGAGCTGGTGACTGCTGCTGATCAGCGCCTCTACTGCGTCCTCCGGGCTAAAGCCCAGAGCCTCGGGGTTCAACTGCTGTTGGTACCCGGTCATCCAGTAGAAATCCTCCAAGTGCGCCTTCTGTTCGCTCCCTGATCCCGGACTGGGCGCCGAGAAGCTTGGAGAGGGGGGAACCGAGCTGCAAGGCGTGCTCATCGGGGTGGAAGATAGGGATCCCCCGGCGACCAGGCGGCTGCACTGGCTGATGCTGCGATCGGGCTCCACCGGCTCCTTTTTCACTTCAAACTTCATCAGATCGAAGTCATTAACATATTCCATGGCCAGGGGACTGGTGGGCAGGTCGGAGTTGCTCATTGCCAGTTCTGATGCCATCCTCTTGCTGTTGACAGTCCTCCAAAGGGGGTGAGGAGCACCTGTCAAAGTGGGCTGCTGAGACACGCACTGAGCCAGCTTGATTTCTTTATTTATTTTCTTCAAAACCGGAGGAAAAAGTGGATTTTCTCGCACTAATTGCGCAGCGCAGGTTTTGGTTTTGTGAGTCGATAAGTTTTTTTTTTCTTCAGTCTGTGTTGCACAGACGCATTGGAGCAGCGCTGTTTCCTCCCTCTCTCCCAGCGTGCGGGTGTCTGAGCGCCGCTCTCTCTGTTTCTACCATTTAACACTTCATGGCTCCTTTTAGGATTAGTGCGCCAATTTGAGGAGGTTCACGTACGTGTCCCGGGCAAATAGTTGCCTTGTGGAGAAAGAGAAAAAAAAAACTCCACCCAAGGATTGATAGATTTTTTTTTTCTAAGGGATCAGTCAGCCGACGAGTTAAAAAGCATTGCTTAGTTTTATAGGCGCCCTGACGTCAGGACTGAAATATGAAATTGACCGAGACTCAGCCAATGAGCAGCTCAGCCTGGGCTCGTAATTAGCATAACGGTATAGAAACCAAAGTTTTCTGAAGTGTCCGAGCCTATCAGCAGATTGACACATGAGACTAAATATTCATCCTTTTGTCATTTTTCATGGAAAAGAAAGAAAGCGAGAGAAAGAAAACATTGCGAGGATTGCACGAAGATTTCAGATGGTAAATATGCATGTCTACCTTTTTTAGATTAGCACGTCCGTGTCATTTTAACACACATTTAATATTTTTCCCTCATAATAATTACATAAAATATAATTCAAATTAATTATCAGAGCAGATTTGTCAACGATATTATTTGTCTCAGCATGATCGGTTGATTAGTCAGACTTTGTTAATCCAGCTCTCATGCAGTCCGAATGTGCACAGGTGGATTTCATTCATTAGTAAATAAGCAGCTTTCTAATTAAAGAGTCAAACTGATCTCAAAAGTCTTATCAAACAACACAACAACAGTGCGAGTCTATCACACAAAACATCAAGGTACTGTAATGTATCAAACAATGCCTTTTAGTTTTCATTGAGCAATAGATAAATGCTCCATATACCACCTATAACGGCAGAAACAGATCACCACATGTGGAGGAGGGTTGAAGTGTTTGAAGAGAGCGTGGCACGGGTCCGGTTCATTGACATTGTTTGGAAACCCAATGTCGCCACCTTTCGGTATAAAAGACGACTCCATGTGGCACTGGTCAGGGTTTGTCTGTATCCGATTGTCTTGCAGTGTACACATACACACACGCGCACACACACGCACACACATACACACTTCTCTGTTGTAAGTGGGGAAATATTTTTTAATTATTTTGCTCAAAGTGGAGCCTCATCTGCTCTCTCTTCTCAGTCATACTGATGAGACTGAAGATGATTTAACGAGGCAAACATTTGTCCCATGATTGCCCAGTACAGGCAAACACATTTGTAATTGGCCATGGTTTAAAACAGAGGGAAAAAAAAAATCTTGAAAATAGAAAAAAAAAAAACATAAAAAGAGATTATTTTAATCACAACATAAAATCTTTTTTCCAATGAAATAGTCTGCAGTGACAACACCTCCATCCTTGTCCTGGAGTCTATAGTCTCAATCCCATGTAATGATCACAGCATCAGTCTCTCTCTCTCTCTCTCTCTCTCTCTCTCTCTCTCTCTCTCTCTCTCTCTCTCTCTCTCTCTCTCTCTCCTGGAGCACAGTCCTCAGGAGTGGTGGCACATAAGAACAAACAATAAGGAGGGCTATACACATAGGACTGGAGAGTAAATAAGAGTACTCTCCCTGGAACATGTCACACGGGGAAGCTTCTGAAAACTACAAAGCCGCCAGCAGATAATCCAACTCCCTGGTGTCCCAACACAAGTAAATATTCTCTTGGTCCCTGTGACTGTTCATGGGGACTTAACGTTAAACAGGAAGGATAAACATTGTGTTTTATTCATTAGAACACACAACAGAGGCCCCTGTGATGCTTTTGAATAAACATTAAAGAGACTGTCCCATCTGATGCTGCTATATGTTAGTACTGATGTAGTGTAATTTCAGACTTGTAGTAGGATATAGTAAAATGAACTTGAAAGTAACTATATATATATATATACTATATATATACTGAATATTGCTTTTTATACAGTCATTTGTAGGTGTTTTAACCACCATCATGATATTATGGTTTCTCGTTGTTGACAGGGAAATTAGTGACATAACTGAGGGAGATGGAGCAAGATAAGAGTGAATAAAATGATCCTGTGGTTGTAAGATGTCATTTTTTTAGTTCTGTAAAACTGGCAAAATAACAAAAAACTCATCATAATTATAAATCTCTTACAGCTATCTAAAATTGTTTCAAACCGTGGTTTGTTTGGCCACAAACTACTGTGTTTTTGCTTTAATTTCAATGTAATAATAATGATATAATGTCACATACAAGTCCCAAACAGACAGCACGAGCAGTTTAAGTTGTGTTTGTACAGAGCCATATTTGGTGCAGCAGCAGACACTAGCTGCTGCTGTGTGAGCTCTGGGTTTGCCAGATCTCTTAAACCAGTATTTATCGGCACAGGAGTCTCAAGGGTTAACCAGCAGAGTCCAGAGCCAATGCATCAGCTGTGTTACTGAGGGCTAATAGTCCTGTATGCACCTCATTTTGTCTCCCTGTGGAGTTTCACGCAGGCAGCTCACTGCCATGAAGTTTACTACTGTCTTTATTATATTCAGGATGATTTTTTCCCCCAGACTATACAGGAGTTGCACTTGGACATATATCATAAAATGAGCTTATACTGCAGGAGGAGGCCCACTCACACAGTGTTAGTGCAGAGGAAAAGCCAAGACAATTTGATCACTAGTGTTATATGATAATGTTATACTTAAATATATCAAAACAAAAACCATGTGAAAATGAAGTTCTTCCTTTAACTTAAAACTGAGGGAATTTTTGCTTACTGTAAGAATTACATTACCCTAAAAAGGCCTAAATACTTGCAGATACTTATTTTGTATCTTCATGTATTTGGAGAGACTGAAAGAGCCTGTAGTCAAATGGTTTGTGATTGAAAACATCCAACTTTTTGAGGCTGGGTGACTCTCCTGTGACACTGCTAATGCCCTGGACTCGAGTGCACAAACCAGCTTTGTGTTAATAGTCTGGCTCTTCCATGTGGAGACCAGTTACAGTAGGTGTTAATGAGACACCGCCTGACCTTCAGAGTTCACCCCAGGAGAACACTGATGCGTCTTGGGTAAAGGATAACCAGTGCTCCCAGTGTTCCCTGTGATTTACTGGTGCTGTGACTTTACTAATTGTTACATCTATTAAAAACATCCTCATTACCGTATGACTTATGTGCCATGTTGCAACAGACCTCACTTTTATTTTCAGCATGCTAACCTTTTGTTTGCCTCTGGGGTTCCCTGAAGTTACACACTAACAGAGGATCTGTATGTAGTTTGCTTTTGTTACCCACCTTTAGAGTAGAAAGGTTTTGCTGACAGGTCTATTCAGAGAAGCAGAAGCCACTCGTGAGGTCTGTAATATAAATAACATGCAGAAATACAATTTAATTACAAATATGGGCAGTGTAAACACCATGATATGATCGTAATGCTGTATAAAATATTATCACAATGTTCTGACAAAGAAAGGAAATGGAGGATTGAGAGCGTTGAGAAAAAACTCATTAAAGCTCACTTTATGTATCTGCAAGATATGCATTTTATAACCCCACTCACACTATTCCAAATCTTAAGTGTGCCAAAAATAGCCAAAGACATTACCATATTTAACAGACAGTAACTTAAATAAAACGACAGAAACTAAAGGATTTCTGCATTACCAAGATTATGCCTTATAATCATTCATTACATTCCCAATGGGAGGTAGGCTTCATATTCATTCTCAATCCCTGTTTAATGCCATATATTAAACTCTGGTGGCACTCCAAATGGGGGACAACCAGACGAGTGGGCTCAGTGGGCTCATCTGAGACACATTTAATTAGCAGGACAGAAAATGAAATGTTTCGTGGGGTCTTAACTAACTGTTGTATCTTTTGTAATAAAATGAGGAGCTGTGAGAAGCTATTACAAGGAGGAGCATGAAGACCGGTACCACACTTTCCTCTGCCAGTGTTTTATAGGGGGAATAAAATAATGCATATTAAGATAATAAGCTTCCACATCACGGAAACAAAGTGCCATATTTGCAAAGTGTTCGACAGAACAGGCCCAGTCGCTCTCTCTCTCTCTCTCTCTCTCTCTCTCCCCCCACTCCCTCACTGTCCTGTTCCCGAATCCTGCATTAATCAGACTTTTACAACCTTTTTCGATTCATTTACCTGCTCAGGAAGCAGGCAGCAGCCCTCGCTGTGAACTGTCTGTTTATATGTGGACTTGACAAGCTGAAAAACGTCTGCATGGTTAATGGAGGAGAAACGGGCCCTCAACAAGTGAGTCTGATCATTACCTTGGATTGTACCTGCACACACACTCGCAAACAGTGAAACGGTGTCTTCAGAGATAAGACACAGGCCTACCAGTGATATGTCAATATGAACGACTACGGTTCCTCTGTTGATTTTTTTTTTTTCCCTTATTCTGTTTTGCTGGATAAACTCAACAGTGTGTCCAGTCACCACAGACAATCAAAAACCTAATAATGGAAATATTATGCAGAGTAAAATACCTGCAAACATAAAATTCAGATTCAAATGATTGGACATACTTGATTAGAAAACCAGGCTGTGACACTCTTTGGCTCTGTGCCTGCCAGAAGGATGCTTCAACCTGGTAATTGGCCACAATGAGCAGACTTGCATGTGTCAAACTCTCCTCTGCACATCTGGTGATTGTCTCTCACAGCAGGTGGACATCACAAGCATCGTCTGAGCAGCCTCATCTGCGCTCGCTCTCTGTGTAACACGGGATGCACTTCTGTTACACCTTAAAAAACCAGGAAAACCAGCACGTGTAGTTTAAAATATGATATCCAGCGTGAATGGGTAACGTGATGAAGAGATGTGAGTCGTTCACGCGTCAGTGCAGTCTGCGAATGAATGATTTTCAAGGGCTTTACGAATACACAAAGATGTGAAACTGCACATTGAAGTGCAGCGAGATGAAGGAGTTCGTAGTGGATCCTACATTCCAGGTTCTTGAATGTGATCATGTTTACACACACAAAAAATCATACGCAACCCAAGCTCATCTCCTCTCATTAGACACACACTGCTACATTATTGGCCTCATTAGCTATCCCCACCGTGCATCACCCAGCATGTGGAGGAGCAGGTAGAAGTCAAAGCACAAAACAACAAAAACAATTCAAGCTACACAAGCTATTTGTATTCCCCCAAAGCTAATGGTTTCTAATGGCTGCCTTAACTGTGGAAGAAACGTGGATGATTTCAGCTTTTCATGGCTAATGACTGTGACTTTCTACTTTTAGGCTTCTAACATGAACTGTGTTTGCATGTGTGACACTCAGCACGCACACCGGCAGGATGATTCATGTTGCAGTTGGAGGTTGTGAGTTGTTATTGATGTGGCCGGTATAGGTACTGTCCTATACGCTCTCTGCAACGGTATACTGTTATTAATGTTCACAGTGTCCACTCTGCGCCGTTATTAATGTGACTCATATACATAAAGAGTTTCCCCATTAGTCAGAGTCGAACTGCGCCGTCGCACAGAGGGGAGGTGCAAAGAGCCCTCTTCCCCTTTTCTCCTCCCTCACCTCCTCCACATCGTCATCACATTCATCCCATGTTTACATGACAATATCAAATCTCACACACACACACACACACACACACACACACACACACACACACACACACACACAAGACTTACAGATACAGCAGGTTTACACAGTATTACTAACCGGGACTGAAACACTCAATGCTCACTGTTCATTTTCAGTCTCTAACGATTTCTCTCAAAAAGTTATTTTAATGCAACTAAAGCAAAAATATGGTTTAGAAGTGGGGTTACATTAAGTCAACATAAGTAGTGCCAAAAAACTATTAAAAGATAATTAAATTAACTGGGTAAATGATTTGTCAATTGACAGAAAAGTTATCAACAACTTTTATAATTTCAGTTACTTATCAAGCCAGAGTAGCAACATTCACCGGCTTAAGCTTCTCAAATGAAAGTACTTTCTGATTTGTTGTGTTTTATATGATTGTGAACTGGATATCTGTGGGGTTTTTACTGTTGGCTGTACAAAACCAGCAATGTGAAGATGTGACTTTGGGCTGTGGGGATTTTTCTTTGTTTTCTGCCCTTTTCAATTCTGTCACAAATAAAATGATTATGTGACACATGTAAAAAATAAGAGACTGACTAACTGATAATGAAACTAGATGTTAATTGCAGCCATTAACATTAAAAATTTTGGTTTAAGTTGTGGTTGAAAAAATAAAAATAAAAAAATAAATACAGTATTTGCGTTCAAATTGTTTTTTACATGTACATATTGTTTCTTCTTGATGTTGAGTGACAGGCCTGGTCAGAAAAAGTAAACAGACTGACTCACACTAGAATAAATTATAACAACAAACTGTATAATGTTACACACAAGTACTGTATAGTTCAAATGCCTTGTAACTAGAACCACAAACAAGATGAGCACAAACTTCTCTGTTTCACTCAGTCCTGTACACACACACACACACACACACACACACACACACACACACACACACACACACACACACAAGGAGCCACTGACTATGTACAGATCAGGGGGAAGTCCTACCAGACAGCGGTGAGGTGCAAGTACAAACAGTCCACATGACCTAACCCAGACCTCCTCTGAAGTCTTTCAACACATGCTCTCATTGTCTATCTCCTTGGAGACACTAAGAGATTCAGCCAATAGAAAGATGACAATGTAAACACCTCTGCTTGCAGTGTGATTTAAGATTATTGCAAATGAATGTAAATACTAATTTTAGCCTCCCTGTGATAATCCCCTCATCTGTTCCTCAGAAATTGAAGAATCATTTGCCTATAGCTCTTAGTAAGCAGAGGAGTGTTTGAGGGAGCAGGCAAACTAAAGTCACATCTCTCTGCGTTATTCTGCACTCTGTCAGAGAGGAAGCTGCAGAGACAATGCAGCCCACAGGACACCACGGCCTCATACAACAATCTTTTATACCTCCACTATATTGATGCCAGGAGACAAATGCACCTCCACTGGGATATTCACTTCTCTGGGGGAGAGCGAGGGAGGAGAATGGAGGGAAAAGAAGTTGATCGTTACCGGACCGAGGGATGAGTGAAGCGGGATGATGAACAGGCTTCATTTAATAGGTGGACTTTTGATTATGGCAATATTGAGTGTGGAAATGAGATGTTTATCAGATGTGGTTTTGAAGGAGAGATGGGAGGAGCGAGGGAGCAGGAGGAGGGCTGGGATAAGCGTTAATCTGGCTGCTAAATGGAGGGTTTGACATGTTGTGTCTGTCTGAGGAACCCAGCGGGACACATCTCCACTTCACCCCCTCTCCGCACACTCTGATCAAACTCACAAACACTCACAATTAAGACCTCGCGGTGATGAGTGGAGTGTGTGGGAGAGTGATATACACATTTCTAAACAGACAGAGATCCTGAGAGTGACACATACATTTGGGGAAAAAGGAGGTTGTGACAGCAAGAAGGAACGAGATGAAGAAGAGAGGAAAGTATCTTTAAGCTTTTCCTAAAAACGCACAAACAGACTTAGTAAGAGTTAGTCATGGTTCTTTGCGCACTCACAGTAGATTTGGATGCTTACACAGGAGCAGAGACACCCTTCCTGTTGCTTATCCGCTTCCTGAGCCTCAATTTGTATTGAAATCCCTCACAGGCAATTATCCATATGCGAATGGTGTACTTACTCTGAGCTTATATAAGTTTCTTTCTCGGTAAGCCGCACCATTTTCATTTTAAAACTCTGATTACAATTTCAGAGTTTATTCCTATGAGAAAATGGCAAAAATGGGTGCTCATAGTTAACACAGAGCATAAAATCCTGGTGGACCTCTCGCTGGCTTTATAATTTGAAAGATTGAATAATCTTTCCCTGGCATGATGTTGAAAATCCCTTTGCAGGAAGAGAGACGTGGGCAGCAGCTGGCATCTATGCGGTCAGGAAGACATTTTGTTGAGTAAAGTGTTGGCAGGCAGGAGGAACCCCCCCACCCTCCTCACCCACCTCTCAGGCTGTCAGGAGTGTCATATATCTGGGGGATATCTGAGGGCGAGGGAGATTGCAGCCCAATTACGGGCTGATAACTAATCAATAGGCCGCTTATTCCTACAGCAGGAAGTAAAGGAATGGGCCCCTGGGACAAGTAGTTCAGATTACTCTCCCCTCAACATGGGACAGCCACTAATGATGAGACAGAAAAAGAGAGGAGAGGGGCAGACAGAAGGGGGAACATTAAGGAAAAAAAAACAGGGAGGGAGAAGCTGCTCTTTCTGCAGAGAGAAGGAGATTGAGAAAATGGAGCATTCATGGGACAAAGTCCCGTCATGCAAAAGGCAGTTTGTCAGACTCAGCAGCTGATGTACAGTGCACACAAACGAGATCTCTATAAATTTTATAGCAGGTACGGTAAAAGGTTGGTTTACCCAAATCACCACCACCAACAAAAACAACAGCACTTACCACTTACCCTAAGTATCAGGCCATGCAAATAGTTTTGTTTTTCACTGGAACTATGTTCTACGGAAAAAAAAAGTCCTGTGAAAACATTTCTACTTATTCTGGATATTTAAAATTCTGCGGGTCAAGTTAGGAAATGATGTGGGTTGGGTTGTAAACAAAAACTGCAGAAGCTGGCATGTCTACTGTGCTAATAACAGCAGTCTACAAAATCGTAAATTATACAGCGTTTCATCATTTTACTGTCATTAAAGGGAGTATATGTAAGTTTTCTCTGATGCCAAACATGTTTCTTGCCAGGAGTGTGTGGTGGTGATCGTCGCTTGCCAAGAGTTTCAGTCATTGTTACATTTAAAAGACGAGAGGTTATAATACGCCCTCTGAGCAGCTACCTCTTCAGAGAAAACTGGAGACAGTGACTCGCTATCGGAAAGTGACAAGACGGTCTGGTCGGACTGGGGCTAGCTGGTTAGCATGCTAACTTCAGTAGAAAAAAATAAGTGATAGAAATAGAAGCAAAACAAGAGTTAGCACTGGCCTTGCTTTCCACCACTGAAGACCACTCTTGGCAAGTAAAGGAATAAAATTTGCTACTGAATTCATAACGTTTCTTCTAGATTGGTAAGTAAACAGCTAATGCTAACTTTGGCTATGTATCAATAGCAAAACAAATAGTTCCTGGTGCTTGTCTTATTTGGCTGTGCAGTTATAAAATAGAAATATAAACAATGAATATTTCCTGAATTTCCGTCCCATCTCCCAAACCAGTTGGACAAAGGATGTGTCCACATAGAAACAAATGAGAAAATACAGGAAACAATTTTTTACTGAAAAGAAAACATATTCTGTTGGCCTCTACAGAGATTCATGGTTCATAGTAGTTATTGTAGCAGTCATGCTAACTGCAGACTTGGTCCTGGTTCCTGCTTCTAAACGAACCGCCCCTTGATGCTTGAAGGGTCCTCTTTCCCTGGAACACAGGAACTATTCGTTCTCATTTCTTTTGACAGGTCATTCGTTTTGTCGCTCCTCTGTCACTGTCGCCCTCATGAAGAAATATGGCAGCAGCCTCTGCCCCTGTCCCCCACACCCTCTGCCCTTAGCTGACAACCTGCCCAGCCTGGCCCCCCTACATCCTTGGGCCCCTCATCCAAGGCCCCTGTCATTCCAACCACTTTTCTACAAATATTCTGAGAATAATCAGTTTCTAGTTCATTTCAACACAATCATACCAAGGCTGGGGAGAGAAATCATGACTTGAGAAGAATTTTGTGTTAGAAAGTTTATGCATGATCCGTCAGAGCTGAAGTAAAGCATGATTTCTATAATCAGGGATGGAAACTATGGGCATACTTAGTCTTTAGCTACTGTCTTTCTTTTTCAGTAGCGCCGTCTAATCAGTAGAATGGTGTTGTTGGCTGTCAAGCAGAAGGCATCAGTGAAAGACGAAAGCCTAAACCATCACCATTAACACTGATCAGGTTTCTCCCAATCTGCTTGTTTATCCGCCTTTCTCCCCAGATCAGTACAAAGCTACTTTACAGCCTCTTAAACCGACATGTTTCTCCTAGACAATACAGACGAACCACAAAACAGTCCTCAATGACTTTAGTGATTAAACGCAAGCAGTAGTTTTGGATGAAATGAGACAGGAGAGAGCAATAGAGACAGAGAGAGTGAGCGAGGAAGAGTCACTCCTCCACATAACTTCATCTCCAAATCAGCTGCATTTGGCATCGGCACATTGGCCAGAGCCAAAGTTTTCCACTCAGAAGAACAATGCCATGCTCCCTCCAAATCGATTGGTAATACGTCTCATCCCATTGATGCCATCTCTAATCCATTCTGGGCTCCTTTGCAAGATGGAGATGGAGAGGCAGAGGGAGAGGTATGGCAAGGCACATGGAGAGAGAGAGAGAGAGAGAGAGAGAGAGAGAGAGAGAAAGAGAGAGCGAGAGAGAGAGAGAGAGAGAGAGCGTAAATACCGGCTGAGCGGCCATGTATTCTGAGGAATTTGTGTTGTGACGGTTTTTTTTTTTCTCTCTCTCTCCCTCTATTGCGATGGGGCTGTGTCGTTAAGCTCTTTAGTCCGCGTGGCTAATGAAATAGGGTTGGCAGGATTACACAGGGCTAAAGCACTGTGCCTGGTGAGCCTTGGAGAAACCGCTGTAGCTCCGCCAAGTGAAAGAGAGGGAAGGATGGAAAAGGAGGAGGGGGTTTGTAGAGAGGAAGAGGGCAAGGAAAGGGTTTTCGGGGAAGGGAGATGGTAGGTTAATTGTAGAAAGGAAAACTCCTGGCAACGTAAGAGCATTATCACAGCTGTCAGGTCTAATTCTGGACTGTTTTTTAGAGGTTTGTCGCAATGATCCAGATGTAGCTGGCCTCTGAGTCTGTTGAACCCTATGCTCCCTCGAGGCTCTTAAGTTTTAAGATGGTCAACCGCTGGTGGAGAGAGAAAATACAGTGAAGTAGAAGATAGCTCACAGTTGGCTTCTAATAGCCATAAAAGCAGCAGAAGGTTTTTAACTAGTCGTAAAATCAGTGGCAGGAACAGGAGGATATTAATTAGATTAGCGCATTCATGGTCCTGTGATCACCTCTTCTGCTTCCATGATCATTTCTGAGAGATGGAATTAGATCAGTTCATTATATGATATGCTGTATATTGTGAATCATGTGAACACATTGACGTACAGCGATACTGACAAAAATATTTTTAAACATATATAAAAAGGCCAGCTTGAAAAATGTCAGTGACTCTTCCGGAAAGTTTTGATGAACTTTTGCTTCTATTCTGCAGTCATGAAAAAACACTTCCCTGCTTTATAAATCTTTAAAGGGGCATTCTACCAATTTTACACACGAGGTTCAGTTTACTCATGTCGAGTACAGCTCAGTCTATGAAAACAGTTGTAAAGTGTTCTCCGTGGCTCAGGAGGAAGCGTTCCAAAGTTTGAAAAAACAACCCCAACAATGTCATCACACACACGCTGTGTCAGAGGAATAACATTTATCATTTACAACAGCAAATACATTCTGAAAGGGACGTATTGCCAGCTGGAATACATGTATCATCACGTTTATTAGGAAACATTATTTAACAAATCTAGTAAATTGCCATGTGTTGCACTGAGAGTATTTGCAAATTGCTCACTAAAAGCCAGGATACCCTGGCCTCTGCTTCTTTTGTTTTGACCATTCTACTTTTAATATGTCTCCTGTGATTTCCTAAACTTTAAGTGCAATTCTTAATCACTGTAGTACTGCCTTAAAGCATCATTCAGCTTAACCCTCTGTTTATCCCAGGGAGTCCTCTCTTACTTTCTCTGCCCTTTACTTCTCTCTTCTTCCTCTCCCTCCTCATCTCCCCTCCTCTTGTCACATTGTAGGAATAAATCTGTTTCCAAACATAATGGAGCCCTCCAGGGGGGAGGGGCCTCAGTTTAGTATACCTCTCTCTGATTGGTTGCTCGCTTGATGTCGTATATGATGATAAATCTGGCCCAGGTGTCACCTCCCCGGCAGCAGGTGAGGATTGATGGCATACAGGAGGACTATCCATCATCCTGGGCAGGTGGCATGCTATCGGAATTTGGGAAATCTGTTCCCAATCAGGGTCCCGCAGTGCTCGGCGGGGGTTTGCAACGCTGTTTGGTAGGCGTTACTGGAAATCAATGGCAAGCACTCAAGGTCAATGTACTGTTAGAAAACTCCTTAAGCTCTGACGGATGGATCCCTCCACTCTTTCTCTGCCTCTCTCTCTCTCACTTTCTTCTTGGGTGAATGCGAGGAGACACTGACATCTTCTATCCTCTGCCGCCCCGGCCCCACTGTTAAAGGAAAGGTGGTTTTTAGGTGGATGTCATAGTGGCTGTCTGGAGTAATTTGCGACGTAGCCCTTCTCTAGGTGGAGCCAGTGAGTGCCAATCTGGGGCCGAGGCTGGGACTGGGGTTGGGGCCGGGGAGTATCGGAGATCTAATAAAAGCCCAGGGCGCCTGCCTGGCTCCTTATTCTTATAGATTACCTGTAAGTCACCTTGTCCCTGCTACTGTAAGGGTTGAGAGTTAAGCTGCATAAAGGCAGACATTCACCCTCACCTCCTTGGCTGGCTGAAAATCAATTCAAACTGCAGATCAGAGGAGGGGGAAACTTTGTTACAGACGTGCTGCAAGCCAGTGATTCAGCATCCTGTCAGAGTGTGGGTTCAGTTGCAGCACCAAAAAAACAAAGAAAAAAAAAAATCACTTTCTTTTGTTGCCTTCTCTTTTGTCTTAAAAAAAGTGACTGATGGACCTAAAGCAGAGTTCAGTCATAGCTTGTCAGATCAGTAACCTACTGTAACAACACAACATGGGTTGCCTGTTAAGTTGTGGTTTTAAGTTTTTCACTTCATCTTTTTCAAGAAGCCAGAAAAGATTTGTTTTTGTTTAACAGAAAGTAACAGGAAGTTGAGAAGTTGTGATTTTAAAATTTACAACCTAACAGCAGCTATAATCAGTGACAATGGATCACATGACTGTCTGTGACCGGCGATTCCACACATAATTATCAACCCCATAAAAATTCTCCCAACACACACACTTAACCGAATTTATCAGTTAACCACATACGTCCCACCGTTTCTTCACAGCGTCATACCTCTGTCACTCATAGACACCATACACACCTTCTTACAATCGGCAAAATCCCCTCTTTGCATTTTCTTCATCTCCGATTTCCATCCATATCGACGACAGGTGTTCACGAAGGTGCTCCTTAAACGTCATCAGTAGACATTTTCTTCGGTGTCAGTTCCAGTGATTTTTTGACGGTACAGCTGCAGATTCGCCAAAATGTAAACAACACAGCTGAAAACACGAGGTGTGCTTCGGTACTCTGTCATGCACCGACGGTCATCCTAAAACTTTTCATCAGTTTGTATCCGATTAGTTGTGTTGAGTGGAATAAGGCTTGACTTGACAGGGCCTAATGAAGCCTGTCAACGTGCATGAGCCACCTGACAGACAGGAAACCGAGGAGCTGCAGTAAGGGACCATCTCAAAAGTGCATTGCTAATGGGCCAAGGGAGTTTTTGTCAGTGGTCTTCTCAGTTTTTACAAGTAGACATTTCAAAATAAATGTATTTCCACCTGGATATCCTCCTATTGCGCAATCTCCTTTTTAAAAATTATTCAGTGAGGCCACATGAGCTATTATGCAGGTTTTTTTCTCAATATATTTTCAAACTAAGTTCCTGTTTTGTTTACACAATGATTTCCACTCAGGCCATTAAGTGTTACACAGCTCTTATTTTTTTTCTTTTTTTGTTAAAATCCTCCTTTAATTATTTGATTAAATTAAATTTTTATCACATTTATTAGATATTTGATTACAAATCAAATGTTTTTTGTTCAGTTAAACTTAGATATGTAATGCAAAAGTGAAGCAGATTTGACAATTTAGAACAACTTTAAGTTTAGTGCCACGCCCACCCCCAGTCTAAACATATAGGAATACAGATATTTATGTGACATTAACAGATACAGTTGGCAGCTTTGTGTTACACCCCCAGTAAACAGGCTACTGTTTGCTAACATATTTACCATATCGTCAAACTTGATTCACTTTTTACAGTTTGTTTCTGCTGTCCCCAAGTGGCCTGTAAATCAGTTATTGAAGTTTAGTTAAATTTAGCTGACAAATTTGACAGTTAGATCTTAGAAAGTCTTCGTTTGACTTGAAAGGGCCTTTTTAACATAGAACCGATAAACATAACATTCAAGTTTTCCTAGAAACAGCTGCATTAAAAAGTGTTTCACTCAACTTTTTATCTAAAGCTACTCTGTCTGACAACTACATCTATACAATTAAGAAGATGTTCGTACACCTACCTACAGCCATGGAAAATACTGGAGTCAGATAACAGGAAAAGAATGCATGTTTTTAATCGTTGTTGTTGAGCCAATCTTCTCTCATCATGCAAAGAAACGAATATTGCAGCCTTTTCTGAAAAACATCAGGTTCCAGACATAAACAGATGAAATATGTATTCAAATAAAATTTGTTTTAGGTGCTTTAAAACACATAAGTCTGTTTCTAATGGTTTAAACAGGAAAGTGTTGACTAGGTGTACATTTACACAAGTGCACCCCGGCCCATGTTTCTCCCCACGCAGTAGCTATCTGTCTCCTTACACTGACCTCATTACCTGTCTGGAGGTCAGCTGCAGGGAAGGTCACAGACCTAACCAACTCTCTTTCTGTTCCTGTACACTCTTCGCTTGTATCTTCTTCTCTCACCTTTTACCTTTCATGCTCATTCTTCTTTTATCATCATTCAACTGTACAGAACATTTCATATGTCTGTCTTGTATGTCTAAGTCCATCTTACCTTTACCTCTACTAGTCTTCCCATTGCACATTTGCCAACCTGCCCCTCTATCCCAAGGTGACCCTGCCTCCCAATCCCCACTATCGGTCAGGCTTGGGCCCCTATTAATCCTACTTCATTTGTCCTGCCTCTCCCCTTCACTTTGGGAGGAATTTATGACAGTACCTTAAATGCTAATGGAGTCTAATCTGTGAAGAGCTTCGCTCTTTTCTAAAGACTCCTATCACTCTTTGTGCCACATGCATACAATGAGTCCACACATACAGGGACAGAGCCAGACTTGTATTAAGAGAAAGTTCCCTCAGTGAATAGACAGCACATGTCTATTCAAATGTATTTCCACCCAGGAAATCATGTCCTCTTTGTGGAATGGTGAAAATAATATATTTTTTTTGTCAAAATGCCTTAGTCTACGCTCAAAAGATGAATCCTCTATCAAAGTTCAATGGCTCAGGTTAAGAGTCACTGCAGTGAACTGGAGAGATTAATTTTGGCCTGGGGTACTTCACTGTGACTGAGTGTGCGTCTGTCCTGCAGTCTGTCTGGCTCCCTCTGTCCTTCCGTCACTGTGACAATTAACATGGAAACTCCACGAGAATGTTTAGCCTCACTCATGGATAAAACCTGTCAAAAATAAGTGCTTCCTTTTAGAAATGTGTGTTTATAAGGGAGAGGATAAAACTGGACAATTTTCTGCCTCACTAGTTTATTTAATGCAGGGGTAAAATAATGCACATTTTAAATGGATGTAATTACTAGTTATCACTGGCAGTTACTCCAAGTCACTTTGTGCTGGAATGGAGTGAAGAGACCAGTGGTTTCTCTTCAACACTGGAAGCTATACACAAAACACACAATGGTTTTGTGAGGGGAACAATTGTGACTCTTCAGTTCAGCACATGGATCCTCTCTATTTGACCAGAGGGAGAGACACACTCAGTGAATCCGCTGCAAAGAGTAATACTTGTGAACAACAGACAAGGACAGACAAACAGACGGAAAAGATGCTGCGCTGGAGATGGACTTAACGCATAAGACATAACGCACACATGTGAACATGCACATGCAGTGCACGTGCCATCACAGATCACAGGCTGTGATCTCATTATAGAGACAAGTTAATTAGTGAAGCATTAGCCTCTTCTACATATCTATATAATGTCCTAATCTGTTCTAATCCAAATGGTTTGATACTGAAGTGCTGTCTGCCTGCAAACACAGGTGGTGTGTCAGGTAATGGAGAGAGTGGTTTGCATAGACACACACACACACACACACACCCACACACACCCACACACACACACACACACACCCACACACACCCACACACACACACACACACACGCACACACACACAGACACACAGCTCATTATTACACCAATATTATACAGCATGAATACAGATCTACATTAAATAGCAAACTTATAACCTGAATCGTCTGGTAATTATCTTCTTACAATATAAATGAAGAGATACAAGACACCACATAGATCGAACTTAAATCAACTCTCACAGCCACTCTATACACATTACTTAACATATGTTTGTGACATATTTTATAATAAATACTGGTATGAAATGTGACTTGCATTTAATGTCACATGCTAAACAATTTTGTATATTTAGACATTTAGGAGGGATTCCACAGACAAATCGGCCTCAATAATCAACTCAGTATAATTACATCCATAATATCAATGGAGAAACATCATATTGGAATGCACTGAGGCATGTGTGGGGGATTGTGTATGTGCAGGTGTGAGTGTGTGTGGGTGTGTATGTGTGTGTGAGTGCACGTCCACGCACAAGTTAATTCTGTGCTGGTCACTGGAGTAAGCTACGCTAGAGAAGGCAAAGCTGTGATTGCGTTGAGCGCTGTGCTGCGACCGACGGACTTAATACCAGCCCCACTGGGCTGAGATCAGCTATTAAGATAAACCAGGCCAACTTAGTTTAATTCCTGGGCAGAATTACGCTCAGACCTGGCCTGCATTTGCATTCATGGAAATTTCATTAAAAGACTAATTTTGGCAAAGATTTAGGTTCTCCTGTTATTTCTAAAAGCAGAACATTGTCATTTGCATGAATGCATTATGTATGAGAAGCACTGTGACATAAAGCAGTTTAGGGAAAAGACACACCTTTTATTTCGAGCCCTTTTTTATTTATATGAGAGCTGAAGGAGTGGGTGTATGATCCAGTATCATGTGCAGGCCACATCTATTACAAACCTTGTCAGCTGCGCTCGCTTTGTGGTCATGACCTCTTTCAAAATGCCTGTGTGTGGTACAATTGTTGGTTCATTTATCTGAATATAAATTGAAGCAGGTCATTGACTGATCCAGCAGTTCAGTGGAGCAACCAGGATAACGATGGCTGGTGAGACTTCAGTGAGGCTTCAAAAATCAGATTGTAATAAAGCTAGTCATCCTACGGTTAAAACACAGCCTGACAGTGAGCTATTGTTTCCTGGTACTGTGGCTACCCATAAGGCAGTTCTATTCTCATAATCACCACACATAATGGATGATATGGGTCAATGTGGAGGTGGGGTATTTTTCATGCTCACTTTTAGCCAGCAAGCCTATTCTTTTATAGAACCTCTTCATGAGCGAGTTGGAACATCGCTGAATCTCACGCCGTATTTCTTCCTGTTTTAACCTTGGTTTGACTTGTTTACCTCAAAACGTCAGGGAGAGGTCATGCTCCAGGTTCTTTGGAGGAAAAGAAACACTGAAAGCAGCTTGTTGTGGTAAGGGTAGTGCATTTTACAAGACTGTTTTCTCACAGCTCTGTGATACAGTGTACTAACTTGATTCTCCAAATTGAATTTACAGGAGAAATAAGAGAAGAGCATTTTTAAAATGTACTGAAAAACACAGGGACATCACCCGTTTCACCAAGCTGTTTTTAAAGATGAATTCCTGCTGAGCGTGATTAAGAAAAACACAGGGGGTGGGGGCACAGTTTGTTATATTTTCATACATGTTTTCATATTAGGCCATGCATTTATAACTCTGTATTGAACATAAAACACAATAAACCATATGGCGTTTTTATTTGTTTTCTAGTGTAGGTTTACAGCAACAAATAAAAGTAAATGTATAGGAGTTTTATGACAAAGGAAATTACTCAAGACTTTTCACTGCACCCCGATGACTGAGGACAGTAAAAGTGACAATCAACAGCTGAGAAATGCAGCCTCAGAACATGGCCTTTGTACACCATATCTATTCATTTGTATTATAAGACATGCATATTGTTAATGTTGGCCACTGGTTCCCATCAACACTTAAATCACTTGACTTGTCAGGCTAAGACTTTTCACACGGACATAACAGAATCATGTTCTTGCAGAAATAAATGTATTCGTCAGATCCAGTGTCTTCTGCTCACATACTGTATGTCTACACACAGAACAACTGTAGCCTCATGCACTATTGCCTCCCCCTCCCTAAATCTACACTGTAACACTGTCAGGGGCTTTAGTGAACGTGTTTACAGTGCTGTACGCCCAGTGATCATGAAGTAGCCTCTTTTCCCCCCAGCTCCATCTCAACCGCCTTAAACTTTAATAGTGGACAGTTAAATATTAATAACTGATATCAGTGGGGGCTGCTTTACTGTTTTTGGCAGCAGTACAACATTAGCCTGCCTGAGCTCCATAACTACTGTGCTGGTGCTGGTCCGGCTCCAACGAACACACACACATGCATGCACACACACACACACACACACACACACACACACACACACACACTGACCACAAGTCCATACGTTGCACACACACACATGAACACACCACAGGCATGGGCAGATTTACAACCAAATTCATAACTACAGTTATTACTGCCACTATTAAAAATAAAATGAACATTATTGATAGAAAGTGCTAAAATGATTGGAAGTTACATCGCACAATAGTAGGCAAGATAAATAGTATTAGCTAGGATAGTGAAAACTAGGGCAGACAGTATAGACATGCACACACTGCAAAGCACTTTACATTGGAGGGAGTTTTGTGGTTCTTTATAGGAAAAAGTGTGATTCTTTTTTTTTTTTTCCTAAGCCTTAAATAAAATATAAATGGGGCCTGAGTTTTGTTCTGAGGGGATTCCTGTTTCTGCAGGTTTAACACACACAACAGAAAATCTTTTCTTACATAAAATAATAATATGATTAATTACATGGCGGTAGTAATAAAAATTTACCATTTGAATAGAAAAGGATAAAACGTACTTTGCAAGAGATTGCATACAGGTATGTACAGGTGCAGCATAAAATCCTGAGGTTGAGGTTGACCTTATAGGTCAAAAGCATTGCATCAATTAAAATTTGGGAAGCCTAAAAATTGCAGACAGCCTTTATTTTGCCTTTGCTTAATGTTTGTCCTCATTCTCAGTAAGTCCATTCTCCTTTATGTCTATGTTTTTACATGCAAGTCTTGTAGTCTAAGTCTCTAAAACAGCGTTCAGGCACTCTGTCACGTCCCATCTTCACCTCTAATGCTCAGGTACACTGGTTTGTCAACAGAGATGTCTCAGTGTGTCTCTGTACATCTTTACTTAAACATGCAGGGTCTCCACAGGTCAGCAGACATCACACACGCTGTCTCCTGGTGCCTGGAGGGTCTCAGGTTTGAGTACCTCCACCAGCCCAGCTATCAGCCTAGCGCTGCAAAAATACAACCTTTTCTGCCTCAAGGCTATACAAAAACAGGCCAGTCTTCAATCACAATTACCTTAATTAAGAGAGAAACTGAGGCTCAGCATCCACACAAGCAATAGACAGTGCTGGAGATAGTCAACAGAGGTTTAAATCAAAATTTCAGCTATATGCCCAAACTTGTGGAGCCTGGCTCCATCAGCAAAAACAAACTAGTTAACAAGACCTTGACTTAAATCCTGTCTTTGTGGCTATATTCCCTCAAGAAGCTTAATGTGGTCAATTGTTATGAGGCCGTAGCACAGAAACGCTTTTGAATTATTTTGAAAATTCAAAGAGTTTCGAATCAAATTATTTTGGAGTAATATTACACAAATTTCAAAGTAAAAGTGGAAAGAAATATGAATAAATATTTCTCAGTTAAACATGTATTCTCATATTCCCAATGAGCATTTGCCTATTTATGTTTTATCTAAGGAAACGACTCATCCAGCCGGCACAGAAGAGCCAGTGTCAGCAGTTTTGGCCCGACTCCGTTCTCTCTGTTCTTGTTTTCTCTGTTTCTCTCCGTCTCTCTCACCCTCTCGCCTTATGTTGTGCTTTGCATTTCCCAGATGAATCAGATGGGTTAAGGAGTGAAGTGAGCATATACACAGTAATCCTTTATTTGCTTGATGAACATATTTGTTTACTCCAGGGTACTCACTCTTAGAGGTAATTACATCCCCCTATCTCAACCACTAATTACAGGTTTTGTAGTACAATCAAGGTCTTCAAAGTCAAGCACACCGAAACACCTCTCTTTAAGCTTTCTTCATTTAACTTCCTTCCAGCCTTATACTGTATTTGTTTTACTGAACATTTTTAAATATTCCTGAGACACTTTAAAGATGACAACAATGAAACATTTGCCTTTAAGAAATTTTACAATCAAATTTCAGCTCAACACACACAACTCCCAAATGTCCTCTTTTCCACCCTCCCGCGTCCTGTGAATGTCTCATATAACTGTTCATCCGGTAAAACTTTGTTGACTAGCAGCTGCTGTGATGAAGCTCAGGCTTGCGGCTTGTAAGCCTGTTCTCATCCAGAGGTCATTGTGGAGGAGAGCTCAACGGGCCGGCACCGGCCCCTACTGCGCTGCCAAGACGAGAGCAGGAGCGCTGCTAATCTGAGAATTGGGGGGATTAGGCTGCACTGTTATTGTCTGTTTGATGAGGGATTAAATTTGGTTAATCCAGACCTTCATATGGGATTCCTCATTTAAGATAGCAGCACAGTTCCATCACACAGCTTAACCAGGCCTCTCTCACTCACTCTCTCTCTGTCTCTCGCCCCTTCTTTCTCATACCAGTCAATATTTATTTTGCTCTCTCTCTCTCTCTCTCTCTCTCTCTCTCTCTCTCTCTCTCTTCTTACCCATGTGACTTTCTGAGTCTACATCTGCACTCCTCATTTACCTGTGATTGCGATCACTAATGATAAGGTCTGGAAATAATTAGATGTGCTTAAATGCTTTTGTGGTTCAGTTTAACAATAAAACAAAACAGTCTATAACTTGGAAATGAAAGTTGTATATTTGAAGAATGCAACTGTTCTTGGTGTATAAGAAAATATTTCACAGATTAATTCTGAAGACAGGTAGCCTATGTCTGGAAAAAATCATTAGTGGAGCTCCTACATTGATCCAACATCCTTCAGCCAACAAGTTATTTATTTACTATAATTTTGATTTATTTAGACAAGGTCAGAGGGTCCAGTATTTTCAAGTAAGTCACATCATATCAGAGGTAAAAAGAGGTGAAAACTAAGTAGCGTTTAATTTTGCAGGCTCCAGTTGCTTTGTTGCAAAGATGACAGAGTGCGAAACACAAGACGATGCTGCTTACTTTGTGTTTTCCATCAGTTTAAGAAAAAATATAAAGATTATAAACATGCAGATTCAGCTCCAGTGCAAGGTAGAGTTGGTGTCTTTGCATAATTTCTTAGAGATGAAATATTGACATTGTTTCTCCTGTTCATAACACCGATTGATGCATGTGAATAAATTATTTCTCAACTTCAAATATTCATGATTGGAATGTGATTTTCTGTTTATTTCTGTAGGTACAGCTGCTCTCAGGAGAACACATGCAAGGACAATAACAATACTCTAAGTGCCATTTTGCTGTATCATCACTGTCCTCGCTGGTATATTCAGCTTTATTGTACTTTTCATTCAGTCAATACAAAAAGAAAGTGGTTTTTAGATGGCTCGCCACTTGCCAATACAAAGGCGCGACCATAAAAGTATATGATCTAATTGATTCGTAGTGAAAATAAATTCCAGAGTTTTATGCATCCGAGTAGACTCTGCACAGGAAACAGATGTAGATATATTTCATAATCTCCCAAAATATGCTTACTAGTGACAGGCAAATAAAGCCACATATGTACATTTAAACAGTTAATAAAACAAAGCCTGTTTAACAATCAGAGCGTGTGGGTGGGCAGGAGAGAGAGATGGGTGAAAGTCAGTATATCATCCATTTATATCTTGCACAGCAGCTTGTAAAATCCCAAGCATTGTCTTTGCCACACGTGCACCGCTTCCCTTTTGCTGACATCCCCTCCCTCCTCCCCCTCCTCCCCCTCCTCCTTCGTTCACTCAGCTCTGACACCATTTAGAACAGTTGGCATCATTAATGGGAGGGATTGCCTCTAAATTGGCAACAATGAAAAGACAAATTATGAGTGGCAGAGTGCTGGAAAGAGAGAGAGGGCGGGTGGGAGGAAGAAGGGAAGAATTAGAGTATTTGAATAATTTAGCCCCCTGTGGCTGGGATGACAGGAGTGTTATTCTGAAGGAAGGCCCCGCTGCTAGAGAAATGAGAGGTTGTAATGAGATGTAAGCGTGCGTGTGTGAGCATGTGTACGTGGGCAAAATGTGTGTGTTGCTCTTCCTCAGTGGCTCAGTGCATTTGATTTGGCAAGTATTTTCCCACATAGCAATCAGGCTGGTTATAGAGAGGGCTGCTGTGACATGAGCCCTGTGTGTTTTTCTTTTAGTCAGAAACAGAGAAGCAGTTTGGCATGTCAGCATCGAGGGTTTTTGTTTTGTAAGCTCTGTACACATTTTCTCCAAGCCATTACTCTATTTACCCCTGAAACTATACATGCGGCAGACCAGAGCTTCCATAACTTCAGTGTAACTTTTCAAAAATAATAATGAAAAAAAAAGAAGAAAAAAAATAGATACTCCGCAAACTGTTACCCTCAAAATGTGGTGCAATCCATGGAACATTTGTACTGGACCAGTCAAACAGTCTCTGTCTTCTAAATGTGTGTGAATTTGGGCCTAGTGACAGCTCCGTCCCTCACCTGTCCCCCACAGCGCTATCTAGGGACCCCCTCCCAGGCCCTCTCTGTAGGGAAGAGGGGAGACACCCCAGACACCTCCCCACACTGCACTCCACTTCTGCCTTTGAACACTTCCTCTACTTCAATGGCAACTTGTCTAAAAAAGCTCCTGCACTCCGTTCCTCACACAGCCACTTATAAGAAAGAATTCTCTCTTTCTCTCCTTGCTCACCAGCTCTCCTTCTCCCTGCCTTCCCTCTCTTTCTCTGCTGGCACTTGTAATTATCTTATGCCTGGGAGACAGGTTTTAAGCAGAGGTGTCAGGCCAGGTGCTTCCTGACAGCTGGGGATGATTAGGAGAATTCTGGAGTTCTGTCACTGGTCTCCATGGTGCTCCCCACGGCGACCGGGATGCCTTGTTGTCACAGCAACAATAGCAACTCTTAATTTGTTGACGGGGAGAAATTCATCAAGGCCTAGGTGGCTCTGCAACCCTAAACAACCGGCTCTCTGGGGGGTAGGAAGGCACACCGAGGGACCAGGGACTGGGGTACTGATGGAGAGACAAAACTTCTGCAGCTCTTCCTCACTTTGCTCATCACATATACTGCTACTTCTCACTTTTTATTCATTGCCACCACCACCACCCCCCTCCCCTCCCTCTCTCTCCATCTCTCTGTCCCACTGCTTTTTGTAAAACTGTAAAACTATCCATCCCACAAATTGACCTCCACCCATCTATTCCTCTTTCTGTACACACACACACACACGCCACACACACACACACACACACACACAAACAGGCATATACAGACCTACAGACTGAGAGACTTAACTTTCATGGTTCATTAGAGCCCAGCTCACTGTCCTTGGCATCTTCCCGGTGTCTGTGTGCGTGTGCTTGTGTGCGTGTGTCTGTTTGCTCATGTGAATGTTATGCATGCCTGGTATTGCACTGTCAAGAGCACAGGAGAGACGACTGATAACAGAGGAAAAGAATGCAATGTTTTTAATGCGTTGTTGTTATGCCAACTCTTCTCTCATCAGCAAAGAAACGAAATATTGCAGTCGCCTGCTTCTTCTCTGAAACAACAGTGGCCAGGCTTCTCAGCACATAAACAACGGGAATGCAAATACGTGTATTTCATAAATAACAATTTGTTTTAGGTGTGTTGTGAAACACACATAAGGTCTGTTTTCTGAATGGTTTAAAAACACGCGGAAGTGTTCGACTAGGTGTACCACTTTCATCCACACACAGTGCACACCCGGCCCATGTTTCTCCCCACGCAGCTAGCTATCTGTCTCCTTACACTGACTCATTAACCTTGTCTGGAGTGTCAGCCTGCAGGCGAAGTCAGACGCAGCAGAACTGAAGAACTCTCTTTCTGTTCCTGTACACTCTTCGCTTGTCATCTTCTCTCTCCACCTTTTAACTCTTCATGCTCCATTCTTCTTTCATCATGCTTCAGATTTGTCCACATCTGTGCTACAGAAGCATTTCTTCAATATGTCTGTCTTTGGTAATGGTCTAAATATGTCCGGATCTTACCGTTTTTACCTCTAGCTAGTTCTTCCCATTGCACATTTGCGCAGACAAGCAGCTGCCACCTAGGTGGAGGATACCTGAGTCTGCCAAGGTGAACCCTGGCCTCCCAATCCCACGATCGTCAGCGGCTTGGGCCCCTATTAATCCTAGCTTCATTTGTCCTGGGCGCTCTCTACCCCTTCACTTTGGGGAGGAATTTATGACAGTACGCGTTAAAACTGCTAATGGAGTCGTAATTCTGTGGAAGAGCTTCGCTCTTTTCTAAAGACTGCCTATCACTCTTGTGTGCCAACATGCGATCAATGAGTCCATCACATAACAGGGGACAGAGCCAGACTTGGTGTATTAAGAGAAAGTTTCCCTCAGGTGTAATAAGACAGACACTGTCTGATTCAAATGTATTCCCACCCAGGAAAGTCATGTCCTCTTTGGTGGAATGGTGAAAATAATGATATTGTTTTTTGTCAAAATGGCCTTAGTCTACGCTCAAAAGAATGAATCGCATCTATCAGAAGTGTCAATGGCTCAGGTTAAGAGTGCACTGCAAGGTGACTGGAGAGGATTAATTTTGGCCTGGGGTACTTTTCACTGTGACTGATGTGCCCGTCGTCCTGCAGTCTGTCTGGCTCCCTCTGTCCTTCCGTCAACTGTTGACCATTAACATGGAAACTCCACGAAAAATGTTTAAGCCTCACTCATGGAATAAAACCTGTCAAAAATAAAGTGCTTCCTTTTAGAAATTGTGTGTTTATAAGGGAGAGGATAAAACTGGACAATTTTTTCTGCCTCACTAGTTTATTTAAATGCAGGGGTACAATTAAATGCACATTTTAAATGGGATGTAATTACTAGTTATCACTGGCAGTTACTCTAATCACTTTGGGTGCTGGAATGGAAGTGAAGAGAACCAGTGGTTTCTCTCACACTGGAAGCTATACACAAAAGCACAACAATGGTTTTGTGAAGGGGAAACAAATTTTGACTGCAGTTCAGCACATGGGATCCTCTCTATTTTGAACAGAGGGATGAGAACACACTCAGTGAATCCGCTGCAAAGAAGTAATACTGTGAACAACAGAAAAGGCAGAACAAACAGACGGAAAAGATTGCGCTGGAGATGGAACTTAACGCATGAAGACATAACCACACAGTGAACATGCCATTGCAGTTGCCGTGCATCACAGATCACAGGCTGTGATCTCATTATACGAGACAGAGTTAATTAGTGAAGGCCATTAGCCTCTTCTACATATCTAAATATAATGTCCCTAAATCTGTTCTAATCCAAAATGTTTGATACTGAAGTGCTGTCCTGCACCTGCAAAACACAGGTGGTGTTGTCAGGTATGGAGAGAGTGGTTTGAATAGACACACACACACAAACACACCACACACACACAGCCACACACCAGCCACACACACACACACACACCACACACACACACATCAGCACACGCACACACACCACAGATCACACAGCTCATTAATTACAACCAATATTATACAGCTGAATACAGATCTACATTAAATAGCAGAACTTAAAACCTGAAATCGTCTGGTAATTATCTCTTCTTACAGATTATATAAGAGATACAAGACAACACATAGATCGAACTTAAATTCAACTCTCACAGCCACTCTATACACATTACCTTAAACATAGTTTGTGACATATGTTTATAATAAATCACTTAGGCTATGATAATGTGACTTGCATGAATGTCACATCTGCTAAACAATTTTGTACTTTAGACATTTAGAGGGATTTCCTGCATGACAAATTCGCGCCAATCTAATCAACTTCAGTATAATTAAAATCCATAATAATCAATGGATGAACATCATATTTAGGAATGGCACTGAGGCATGTTGGGGGATTGTGTATGTGCAGGTGTGAGTGTGTGTGGGTGTGTATGTTGTGGTGAGTGCCACGTCCACGCACAAGTTAATTCTGTGCTGGTCCACGGAGTTAAGCTACGCTAGAAGAAGGCAAAGCTGTGATTCTGCGTTGAGCGGCTTGGCTGGCGACCGGACGGACTTATTAACAGCCCCACTGGCTGGAGAATTCAGGCTATTAAGATAAACCAGGCAATTAGTTTAATTCATGGGCAGAATTAAACGCTCAGACCCTGGCTGCATTTTGCCATTCATCGGAAAATTCTCTATTGAAAAGCATCTAATTTTGGCAAAGATTTAGCGTTCTCCTGTTATTTTTTAAAAAGCAGAACATTGTCATTTGCATGAATGCATTATGTATGAGAAGCACTGTGACATAAAAGCCAAGTTTTAGGGAAAATGAACACACCTTTTTAATTTCGAGCCCTTTTTTATTTATAGAGAGCTGAAGGCGGAGTTGGGTGTTGATCCAGTATCATGTGGGCCACATCTAATTACAAACCTTTGTCAGCTGCGCTCCGCTTTGTTGGTCATGACCTCTTTCAACAAAATGCCTCGTGTGTGGTACAATGTTGGATTATTTATCTGGAATATAAATCGTCGAAGCTAAGGTCCATTGGAGGCTGACTCCATGCTCAGTTCAGTGAGCAACCAGGATAACGTATGGACTGGTGAAGACTTCAGGAGGCTCACAGAATCCAGATATAGTAATAAAGCTAGTCATTACGTTAAAACAACAGCCTGACAGTGCAGCATTGTTCCTGGCTACTGCTGGGCTACCATAAGGCAGTTCTATTCTCATATCACCACACATATGGATGATTATGGTCAAATGTGGACGGTGGGTATTTCTTCAATAGCTCACTTTAGCCAGCAAGCCTATCTTTATAGAACCTCTTCATGAGCGAGTGGGGGATGGAACATCGCTGAATACTCACGCCGGATTCTTCCTGTTTTAACCTTGTTTGACTGTTTACCTCAAAAACGTCAGGGAGAGGGTCATGCTCCAGGTTCTTTGGAGGAAAAAACACTGAAGCAGCTTTGTTTGTGGTAAGGGTAGTGCGATCTTTTTACGAAGACTGTTTTCTCTCACAGCTTGTGATACAGTGTACTAACTTGATTTCTCCGAAATTAATTTACAGGAGAATAAGAGAAGACGCATTTTTTAAAATGTACATGAAAAAACACAGGGAAATCACCCGTTATCACCAAAGCTGTTTTTAAAGATGAATTCCTGCCTGGGTGATTAAGAAAAACACAGGTGGGGGCACAGTTTGTGTTATTTTTCATACATTGTTTTCATATGTAGGCCATGCATTTTATAACTCTGTATTGAAACATAAAAACCACAATTAAACCATATGGGGCGTTTTTATTGTTTTCTAGTGTAAGGTTTACAGCACAAATAAAAGTAAATGGTATAGGGTTTTTATGAACAAAGGAAATTATATCTCAAGACTTTTTCACTGCATCCCGATGATGAGGACTATAAAAGTGACAATCAAACACCTAGCAGAAAATCAGACCTCCTCGAACATGGCCTTGTCACACCATATCTATTTCATTTGTATATAAGACATGCATATTGTTAACTGTAGTGGCCCACTTGGTTCCCATTCACACATCTTAAATCATCTTGACATTGTCAGGCTAAGATCTTGTTCCACGAGTACTGGTACATCAACAGATCATGGTATCATTTCAGAATAAATGTATTCGGTCAATCCCAGTGTCTTCTGCTCACATACTGTATGTCTACACAAGAACAACTGTAGCCTCATGCACTATTGCCTCCCCCTCCCTCAAATTACATGTAAACATGACGCGATCTCACTGCCACAATTCGCAATGCGACTTACACTCGTCCAGCGTCAAACTATAGCCATATCCGGGCTTAGTGAACGTGTTACAGTGCTGTACGCCCAGTGACATGAAGTAGCCTTTTTCCCCCAGACTCCATCTCATACCGCTTAACTTTAAGAGTGGACAGTTAAATATTAATAACTGATATCATTGTGGGGGCTGCCTTTACTGTGTTTGGGCAGCAGTACCACATTAGCCTGCCTACTCCATAACTACTGTGCCCTGGTGTGGCTGGTCCGGCTCCAACGAACACACACACCAGCATGCACCACACACACACATCACACACACACACACACACACACACACGCACTGACCACAAGTCCCATACGTTGCCACACACAACATGAACACAACCACAGGCATGGCAAGATTACAACCAAATTTCATAACTACAGTTAATTACTGCCACTATTAAAATAAAAATGAACATATGTAGAAAGTGCTAAATGATTGGAAGTTACATCGCACAATAGTAGCATAAGATAAATAGTATTAGCTAGGATAGTGAAAACTAGGCGCAGACAGTATAGACATGCACACACTGCCAAGCACTTTACATTGGAGAGGGAGTTTTGTGGTTCTTATAGGAAAAAGTGTGATTCTTTTTTTTTTTTCCTAAGCCTAAATAAAATATAATGGGGCCTGAGTTTTGTTCTGAGGGGATTCCTGTTTCTGCAGTTTAACACACACACAGAAAATCTTTTCTTCACTAAAATAATAATATGATTAATTACATGGCGGTAGTAATAAAATTTAACCATTTTGAATAGAAAAGGATAAAAACGTACTTTGGCAAGAGATTGCATACAGGTATTGTACAGGTGCAGCATAAAATCCTGAGGTTGAGGTTGACCTTATAGGTTCAAAAGCATTGCATCAAAAAAATTTTGGGAAGCCTAAAAAATTGCAGACAGCCTTTATTTTGCCTTTGCTTAATGTTTGTCCTCATTCTCAGTAAGTCCATTCTCCCTTTATGTCTTAGTTTTTACATGCAAGTCTTGTAGTCTTAAGTCTCTAAAACAGCGTTCAGGCACTTCTGTCACGTCCCATCTTCACCTCTAATGCTCAGGTACACTGGTTTGTCAAGAGAGGATGTCTCCAGTGTGTTCTCTGTACATCTTTTTAAACATGCAGGGTCTCCACAGGGTCAGCAGACATCACACACGCTGTCTCCTGGTGCCTGAGGGTCTCAGGTTTGAGTACGCTCCCACCAGCCCAGCTATCAGCCTAGCGCTCTGGCAAAAATAAACCTTTTCTGCTCAAGGCTATACAAAAACAGGCCAGTCTTCAATCACAATTACCTTAATTAAGAGAAGGAACTGAGGCTCAGCATCCACACAAAGCAATAGACAGTGCTGGAGAATAGTCAACAGAGGTTTAAATCAAATTTCAGCTATATGCCCAAACTTGTGGAGCCTGGCTCTCCATCAGCAAAAACAAACTAGTTAACAAGACCTTGACTTAAATCCTGTCTTTGTGGCTATATTCCCTCAAGAAGCTTTAATGTGGTCAATTGTTATGAGGCCGTAGCACAGAAACGCTTTTGAATTATTTTGAAAATTCAAAGAGTTTCGAATCAAATTATTTTGGAGTAATATTACACAAATTTCAAAGTAAAAGTGGAAAGAAATATGAATAATATATTTCTCAGTTAAACATGTATTCTCATATTCCCAATGAGCATTTGCCTATTTATGTTTTATCTAAGGAAACGACTCATCCAGCCGGCACAGAAGAGCCAGTGTCAGCAGTTTTGGCCCGCGACTCCGTTCTCTCTGTTCTTGTTTTCTCTGTTTCTCTCCCGTCTCCTCCTCACCTCTCGCCTTATGTTGTGCTTTGCATTTCCCAGATGAATCAGATGGGTTAAGGAGTGAAGTGAGCATATACACAGTAATCTTTATTTGCTTGATGAACATATTTGTTTACTCCAGGGTACTCACTCTTAGAGGTAATTACATCCCCTATCTCAACCACTAATTACAGGTTTTTGTAGTACAATCAAGGTCTTCAAAGTCAAGCACACCGAACACCTCTCTTTAAGCTTTCTTCATTTAACTTCCTTCCAGCCTTAATACTGTATTTGTTTTACTGACATTTTTAAATATTCCTGAGACACTTTAAAGAATGACAACAATGAAACATTTGCCTTTAAGAAATTTTACAATCAAATTTCAGCTCAACACACACAATCCCAAATGTCCTCTTTTCCACCCTCCGCGTCCTGTGAATGTCTCATATAACTGTTCATCCGGTAAAACTTTGTTGACTAGCAGCTGCTGTATGAAGCTCAGGCTTGCGGCTTGTAAGCCTGTTCTCATCCAGAGGTCATTGTGGAGGAGAGCTCAACGGGCCGGCACCGGCCCCTACTGCGCTGCAAGACGAGAGCAGGAGCGCTGCTAATCTGAGAATTGGGGGGATTAGGCTGCACTGTTATTGTCTGTTTGATGAGGGATTAAATTTGGTTAATCCAGACCTTCATTGGGATTCCTCATTTAAGATAGCAGCACAGTTCCATCACACAGCTTAACCAGGCCTCTCTCACTCACTCTCTCTCTGTCTCTCGCCCCTCTTCTCATACCAGTCAATATTTATTTTGCTCTTCTCTCTCTCTCTCTCTCTCTCTCTCTTCCTCTCTCTCTCTCTTCTTACCCATGTGACTTTCTGAGTCTACATCTGCACTCCTCATTTACCTGTGATTGCGATCACTAATGATAAGGTCTGGAAATAATTAGATGTGCTTAAATGCTTTTGTGGTTCAGTTTAACAAATAAACAAAACAGTCTATAACTTGGAAATGAAAGTTGTATATTTGAAGAATGCAACTGTTCTTGGTGTATAAGAAAATATTTCACAGATTAATTCTGAAGACAGGTAGCCTATGTCTGGAAAAAATCATTAGTGGAGCTCCTACATTGATCCAACATCCTTCAGCCAACAAGTTATTTATTTACTATAATTTTGATTTATTTAGACAAGGTCAGAGGGTCCAGTATTTTCAAGTAAGTCACATCATATCAGAGGTAAAAAAGAGGTGAAAACTAAGTAGCGTTTAATTTTGCAGGCCTCCAGTTGCTTTGTTGCAAAGATGACAGAGTGCGAAACACAAGACGATGTGCTTACTTTGTGTTTTCCATCAGTTTAAGAAAAAATATAAAGATTATAAACATGCAGATTCAGCTCCAGTGCAAGGTAGAGTTGGTGTCTTTGCATAATTTCTTAGAGATGAAATATTGACATTGTTTCTCCTGTTCATAACACCGATTGATGCATGTGAATAAATTATTTCTCAACTTCAAATATTCATGATTGGAATGTGATTTTCTGTTTATTTCTGTAGGTACAGCTGCTCTCAGGAGAACACATGCAAGGACAATAACAATACTCTAAGTGCATTTTGCTGTATCATACTGTCCTCGCTGGTATATTCAGCTTTATTGTACTTTTCATTCAGTCAATACAAAAAGAAAGTGGTTTTTAGATGGCTCGCCACTTGCCAATACAAAGGCGCGACCATAAAAGTATATGATCTAATTGATTCGTAGTGAAAATAAATTCCAGAGTTTATGCATCCGAGTAGACTCTGCACAGGAAACAGATGTAGATATATTTCATAATCTCCCAAAATATGCTTACTAGTGACAGGCAAATAAAGCCACATATGTACATTTAAACAGTTAATAAAACAAAGCCTGTTTAACAATCAGAGCGTGTGGGTGGGCAGGAGAGAGAGATGGGTGAAAGTCAGTAATATCATCCATTTATATCTTGCACAGCAGCTTGTAAAATCCCAAGCATTGTCTTTGCCACACGTGCACCGCTTCCCTTTTGCTGACATCCCCCCTCCTCCCCCTCCTCCCCCTCCTCCTTCGTTCACTCAGCTCTGACACCATTTAGAACAGTTGGATCATTAATGGGAGGGATTGCCTCTAAATTGGCAACAATGAAAAGACAAATTATGAGTGGCAGAGTGCTGGAAAGAGAGAGAGGGCGGGTGGGAGGAAGAAGGGAAGAATTAGAGTATTTGAATAATTTAGCCCCGTGTGCTGGGATGACAGGAGTGTTATTCTGAAGGAAGGCCGCTGCTAGAGAAATGAGAGGTTGTAATGAAGATGTAAGCGTGCGTGTGTGAGCATGTGTACGTGGGCAAAATGTGTGTGTTGCTCTTCCTCAGTGGCTCAGTGCATTTGATTTGGCAAGTATTTTCCCACATAGCAATCAGGCTGGTTATAGAGAGGGCTGCTGTGACATGAGCCCTGTGTGTTTTTCTTTTAGTCAGAAACAGAGAAGCAGTTTGGCATGTCAGCATCGAGGGTTTTTTTGTTTTGTAAGCTCTGTACACATTTTCTCCAAGCCATTACTCTATTTACCCCTGAAACTATACATGCGGCAGACCAGAGCTTCCATAACTTCAGGTGTAACTTTTCAAAAATAATAATGAAAAAAAAAGAAAGAAAAAAATAGATACTCCGCAAACTGTTACCCTCAAATGTGGTGCAATCCATGGAACATTTGTACTGGACCAGTCAAACAGTCTCTGTCTTCTAAATGTGTGGTGAATTTGGGCCTAGTGACAGCTCCGTCCCTCACCTGTCCCCCACAGCGCTATCTAGGGACCCCTCCCAGGCCCTCTCTGTAGGGAAGAGGGGAGACACCCAGACACCTCCCCACACTGCACTCCACTTCTGCCTTTGAACACTTCTCTACTTCAATGGCAACTTGTCTAAAAAAGCTCCTGCACTCCGTTCCTCACACAGCCACTTATAAGAAAGAATTCTCTTCTTTCTCTCCTTGCTCACCAGCTCTCCTTCTCCCTGCCTTCCCTCTCTTTCTCTGCTGGCACTTGTAATTATCTTATGCCTGGAGACAGGTTTTAAGCAGAGGTGTCAGGCCAGGTGCTTCCTGACAGCTGGGGATGATTAGGAGAATTCTGGAGTTCTGTCACTGGTCTCCATGGTGCTCCCCACGGCGACCGGGATGCCTTGTTGTCACAGCAACAATAGCAACTCTTAATTTGTTGACGGGAGAAATTCATCAAGGCCTAGGTGGCTCTGCAACCCTAAACAACCGCTCTCTGGGGGGTAGGAAGGCACACCGAGGGACCAGGGACTGGGGTACTGATGGAGAGACAAAACTTCTGCAGCTCTTCCTCACTTTGCTCATCACATATACTGCTACTTCTCACTTTTTATTCATTGCCACCACCACCACCCCCCTCCCCTCCCTCTCTCTCCATCTCTCTGTCCCACTGCTTTTGTTAAAACTGTAAAACTATCCATCCCACAAATTGACCTCCACCCATCTATTCCTCTTTCTGTACACACACACACCACACGCGCACACACACACACACACACACACACACACACACACACACACACCACACACACCACACACACACACACACACACACACACACAACAAC
>NW_019174474.1:4439869-4468875 GCF_002260705.1 Seriola dumerili | reverse complement strand
ACACACACACACACACACACACACACAAACAGGCATATACAGACCTACAGACTGAGAGACTTAACTTTCATGGTTCATTAGAGCCCAGCTCACTGTCCTTGGCATCTTCCCGGTGTCTGTGTGCGTGTGCTTGTGTGCGTGTGTCTGTTTGCTCATGTGAATGTTATGCATGCCTGGTATTGCACTGTCAAGAGCACTAACAGCCATGAGTGTAACTCCTCCTGTGTTATAACCTGTACTTTGGGACTACAAGAGGCCAGAGACTTACACACACACACACAGGCCTCATAAATGTTGGATTGGAGTCCCTCTGCTGTGACACACACACCTAAC
This sequence comes from Seriola dumerili, assembly GCF_002260705.1. NCBI lineage: Eukaryota > Metazoa > Chordata > Actinopteri > Carangiformes > Carangidae > Seriola > Seriola dumerili. The sequence continues at coordinate 4,468,542 of NW_019174474.1, read as the reverse complement.
GATTGAACCATAGGGCTGCTAGGATACATTACAATACATTATAGCCCCAAATCACACATGCACAGTCTGCACAGGTAGTGAGAATGTGGCCTACAATGTCTTTCAACACAACAGATTTGAATTCAAGCATGTTTATAATACAAACTAAGCAGTAACATTAATTCTATGTTCTACACTCTCAGACTTCAAAAAAACTGTTACACCATGGCCACTGAAAATTCTCGATTCTGAGTGGAAGGTGTGGATTAATATTTTATAACTGGACAGTATACCTAGACACATACGTGTTTGTGGTTCTAAATGAATATTATTAAACTGTATAGGTCGGGACAGCGGCTGTTGAACATCATCAAAGAACTCAGTGGTAGTGGTATTTGTGTAACCCCCTCCCACAACAAAAACAGCAAAAAGATAAAAATGTCCCTTTGAGAACCATGCAAATATAATTTCAGACATGTTTTATACTTTGATGAATCCGGGCGCTCAGATAATTAGCTATAGGTGAAGGAAAGAGAAGACTTGAAATAATGTTAGCTGTGGAGAAGCTGGGAGCTCACAGGTCTGTGAAACAGCTGCAGGGGAAAGGAGATGGGAGAAGTCAGGGAACTAGTTATGTGTGTATGTGTGAATTATCCCTTACTTCAGGGATAATTCTAATATATTGTAATTTGTGCATTATTCCCTTAATTTTGGACATCATTTTTTAAATCAGTTCTGATGACACTATACTCTCCAAAGTAATTTCTGAGATCGGGGAACAGGGCGATATTGCTACAATTAAGTCAAACAGGGTAAAAATGCAAGCAGTCAGATAATCAGTACCAATTCATTAAAAATCACTTTAATAACTTAAATCAAAAGTGAGCTTGGCCTGCGAACAGTGACAGATGCTCACAAGAGAAAGCTTGGATAATAATTTTATGTTTTAGCTTTCTCTTCAAAAGAAGTTTTGCAAACCTAAAGGGTTTGTTTAAAACCTGTCTGTTGGTCGACCTCCTTGTGTTTCTTGCCCCGTCTGATTTCGTCTTACCTCTCAGATTTCCCACATCTTATCAATTCCGTTGGTGATTATAGTGATATTGCTACTGATAGGAATGATGGCCAAAAGCCCACATAATAAAAAAATAAAATTAAGATCTAAGTTGTAAAAAGCCAGAATTGTCCTTTAAAAATGGGTCTGAAATTTTCTACTTTTGTGTCAGTTATATCACTTCATGCAACCTTGGCTCTGCCCTCTATTTATTTGTCAAACAAGCCTTTTAAAGGGCTGCATATCACTTCTCATTGAACACACACACACACACACGCACGCACAGAGAGAGAGCGAAACAGAGAGATGGCCTGTCCAATTACGTCAAAGTGATCAGTGAGAGAGATTTTCAGTGGAAACACTCCTCGGTTGCCTGCATGATGAACTCAGCAGGGTGAAGGCACACAGAAACACTCACACACTCACACACACACACACACACACACACACACACATACACACACACACACACACATACACACACACACATATATACGCACACACATGCTTTGTGGAGGCCCAGGGTGGCGAAGCGAGAGGGTCTAATTGAGGGGAGATAATGAGTGAGTTTGGGCCTCCCTGCTGGCACCACCACGGATGCTCTCTCACCTCTCATCACGTCTCCATTCACTGGCAAAGACAAGGTGCTCAACATGCAAAGGAGCCTCTTAGTGTTGCTGCTATTGATTTGCCATCATGAAAGGCCTGAAATTAATATTGATTCAAAAACATCCACATGATGAATTTATCATGCGCTTGGTGTGTTGGATACATTTTAAAGGCAAACGGAGTGAGTGAGATGAGGCGGACATGGGGGAAAGCATTACAGATTCTGCTACGAGCTTCTCTTTGCTCTTCCTACATATATGTGGTGACATTTTGAGGGAGAGAGGCTACACTTTGAGAAGTAAAGAGGAAAAAAAAACAAGTTAAGAGGGAAAGTTAAGTAAAATGCTGATATCGGCAGAAGAGGTTTTGTTGTGAGCATTGTTCGTACGCTTTCTTGCAAATACAGAAAAGAGGAATACTAGAGGGGAATAGGAGCTAATTAAAACTAAGATCAAAGCCTCCCTCTAAGTGTTTTTCCTCGACACATCCGGGAAAACTCAAAACACTGCTTTTATTTTTCTGCCACCTCAGATATTTCATTTTGGGAAAAAAAAGACAAATACAGTGAACTTTCTTTGAGTACATATTGTTAACTAATTATCCCATTCAGTTTGCTAACATGACCTGCTAACAAAAACAGAGGGTGTCAGTCGCAGTTTGTTCGTCGTGATAATCAGCGCTCATTTATGACCTTCCCTCACACGCCTGCAACCTTTTTACCAGCCAAGATCGCCCTGGATCCTGATTTAATTTCTCTTCATAAACGATCTTGTCTTAATCCAGCACCAAGCAATTAAGAATGGAGACTTCGCCTCCATTAACATTTCAATTAATTTCCAGTGCCATGTGTGTATATATGTGTGTGTGTGTGTGTGTGTGTGTGTGTGTGTGTGTGTGTGTGTCTGGAGCCCAGGGTACTGATAGATCCCCTGTAGCTCTGCGAGGATTACACCCCTAATCTACACTGTCACTCTGAATGAGCCCACAGACACACACTGCACTGAGGGGTGTGGGAGCTGTCAGGTCCCGTTACTACAGATGGTATAGCTTCACACATGCACATATATACACACACACACACACACACACACACACACACACACACACACACACACACACACACACACACACACACACACACACACACACACACACACACACACGCACACATGAATGTGCACACAGACCCCTCACCCACAGTTTATTCTGATGCAGTTTACATACTTTACGTATGGCTTCTATAAGGTTTCCTGTCCTCATCAATAACTCCTGGTTACTGTCCCAGAGTTGGGAACATGATTATTTGTATTTGCTGTAACAGTGCTAGGTAAGAAAATGAGGGTTTGAGTAGAGCCAAGATGAGTTATGAAATTATCATTATCATTTTGAATGACAACACTTTTATGACATTTCTCACTCTGTACATTCTCTATCCTGAAGATCTTATGTGGGTTCAGTCATTTTGTTTTGGTTCAAAGTGACTGAAGCTATATTTTATTTGGTTAGATTCCACACAGCTGTTGTCGTGCAGATGTGAAGGCCCAGCATGCTAAATTTTTATCCCACAATTATCAAGGGCTGCAACTTCATTATTGATTTATCTGTCAAATAGTCAAAACTGATGCAGCAGATATCCTGTCTTTTATTCTCCACAGCTAAGATGATAAAAACTCTCGATCCTGTTTCTCAAAATTCAACAACTGTATTTTGTTGTACAATCCCTGCCAGGTAAAAGCCCACATTTTTCAATCTCCACACCTCCACTTTGGCCTGTCATGGGTTTGAGTTTCCGTCTGTATATTCATCCTTTCATTCATTCATTCACTCCAGTTGTTTGTGAATCTACAGCATGTTCTAAATCAGCTGTCATTTCAGACCCTGCCTCTCCCACCTGCCTGCCTTTCCCGCCAGTAGAATCAACTCCACCAGCTCCTCCTCCCTGCTCACCTGTTCCCCACTCCCTCATTAACTTCCCAGTAAGCATGACAGTCTGTTTCCAGTTCCTCTCGCTCAATGTGCCTTTTCCAGCGCTTTGTTCTTTTCCTGGGTGGTTTGCTCACAGCGCTCCCATCATTATTAAACTAACCGTTATTTAAAAATAAGGTCGATTATCATTGATTTATAACCAATAAATCAATTCATTGTTTCATCAATTAACTTTCATGACAAAAGATTTTCACGTAAACAATAAACATATTCCCTTTTTTTGTTTTTTTTAAATGTAGCCATTAAACTTGGACCATTTGGTAACTATTTGCTTCTCTCTGAAATTATAAATGGCGCCATCATCTTGTACTCACAACACAGTCACTGTGAAAACTGCTGCAGGGACAGTCTATTGCCTCTTCTGTGTCCTGTCTTGAATGGATTCTGCTCTATACACAAAATGGAACATAGTCTCTCTATTTTATGATTTATGTCAAGTTTTTGGAAAGGAACTGTATTTCTGCGCTCTGTCCCAGCTGCCATAATATTGTATTGCTTGTATTTCATTGCAAACTCGCTTCCTGGTACTGATTCAGAATAACAAAACCTGGTGTAAGATCTAATGAAGTCTGTGCGGAATAACAGGTAACGCACAGTAAAACTTTCTCAGATCTTTAAAGTCTCTGTATGAGTGAAAGTATTGGACCAAATGTAGGATCCAGGTGGAGCTGTAACTTCGCCATCACTCCGTAGGTTTTGTGGAGGTCACATTCATCTTGTGATGCTCTCTGGTCCAATAAGAAGTGACATTATTACCTGGTTCACTAAGGATTGTAAGTGATTGAGCTGTGCTGTAATGTGACACTGTATTGAGTTAGACCCAGACAGGTCACACCAACCCTTCCCACCTCATCAGCATCACCAGGCCTTAAAAACGGCCTGCTCACCCCAATCAATGACCCTAATATACATACATTTGCATACTAACCTAATGGATCTTTACCTTGATCAGACCTGACCAGCACATGTACATTTGCCTGCGTGCCAAACACTTCCATAGCCACAGACTTGGAGCAGACTACATGTCATAATACCTCATAAAGTAAGGCTCAATTTGATTTCAGCCTGTGTTGAGGAGTAAAAAACTTTAGCTGTTGCTTCCCTTTATGAAACCAAAACTACGTTTGAAATGTCTTTTTATGTTTGATTGTTTGTTTGTTTTCAATGCATGCCTCACATACACCCAGAATTATATCTTTTTTTATTATTCCACACTCTAGACTGAAGATTGAAGATTTTGTTTTGTAGTCCTGATTCAGATTTCCATCCATCAAACCATTTCCTGTTCTTGCTTACTTGTAACTCTTGTAAAAAAAAAAAAAAAAATGTCTCCGCTTTCTTGTCCATATATCCATATACAATACGCAGGGTTTACTGTTCCTGCAAAACATAATGCTTTCTGAGATTGTTTTCACAGACATCCAGGATTTTATTTGTACTTCTCTGTCCGTCTGCCTTTCTCCATATTTCTCAATATCCCTCCGTTTTTCTCTGATCTCTTACAAAATCAGTATCACAAGAGAGAAAAAGAGGGAGAAAGAAGGCCAACTGTGTAAAGCCCTGCCAAGAATCCTCCTCAGAGCAGGCTTAAACGGGTCTGTGGCAGTCCATTTATTTATCAGTGGCTAGATTCAATAAAACGGCCCATATATGAAAGAGGGGAAATAGCAGTACTGTCTGACCGGAGGATTTATCACAGCTGGGAAACTGGTTGTTGCTCTTATCTGTCCAACACTGTTCCATTCTTTCACTGCTTATGACGTATGGCTCCCCCCACATCCACCCACAGTGGCAGGTTGGAAGGCAGCCTGGCTGGAAGACAGACCATTGACTGTATATACTGTGTAGAAGACACTGACACTTGAAGTGTAACTGCTGGATTGGAGCTTTGCAACAGCTTGTGTTTATTCATTTCATCCTTTATTTATCCCGTGAAAGGATGAATCATTTCATTTTCCAGGGGATCCTACAGAGGAAAGAAGAGAACACATTAAGTAGTCTGCATCAAAATATACACAGTGACAAAAAATAACTTGTTTTGATGAGTTTGTCAATTTGCTCCAATCAGGTTGAGCCTTTAAGGAATGGTCATTTTCAAAAAGACACTTATCACTGTTTTGCCAGGAGTTAAATGAGAGGATCGACTACCAATATCATGTTGGTATGGTAAATATGAAACCAAAAGCTGGTTAGCTTAGCTTAGCATAAAGACTGCAAACAGGAGAAATCAATTAGTCTGGCTCTGTCTGAAGTTATATCTTGTTTAATCCATTCAGAACAGAATTATGGAGACAGATCTGCAAAAGTGATTATGATTATGTTCAACTCTATCACTATTTAAAGCTGCATTAATTGCATCTTTTGGATTCTATACGGGAGTAGCTTCATCATAACAATCACATCAAAGCCCCGAATCTGGTTACAAAACCTGAAATGTTTCAAATATGCCAAGTATGTAGTACTCTCCATCCAAGTGGCACCGATAAGATTACTTCACAAGGGGAATAAATACAGCATCTTAAGCCATTTGAGGCTTTTTATCTTGTATACAACATTTTCTAACTCTTCCCTCTGTGGATCCTTTTAAATTTCAGCTTGTGGCAAAATTGTACATCATTGCCATAGGTTTATGTGCAACCCGTTCAGAAAATGGATACTAATACAAAACATTTTAAGAACTCAAAGTTTGAGCATGATGGTAACCTCAACTCAGAGCCATCACAGCACTATTTAGTACTTTAGCAAAGCATGCATGCGCACACACACACACACACACACACACACACACACACATGCACACACACACACACACACACACACACACACACACACACAAACACACACACACACACACACGCACACACACACTTGACCCTAACTGAGTGGAAAAATGTGTGGAAAACCTGAGATGATGTTTACAGCTAACAATGTGGGACGCCTCATTGGACACTTGGTGATTAAATGAGCAGGTCAGGGCAACAGCAAATTCCCCTGTCACTCAACTGATGGCAGATTAGTCGTCTGAGTGGCAGCCATCAACTGCCTGTTCTGCAGGTGTGTGCATACACACGCACACTTGCGGGTGTCAGCAGGCCTATCTCTGGTGACAGGTCTAGCTGTCCAGTCCTGTCTCTCCTATTCTTCAGGTCCTATATCAACCACGTCATGCACCACATCCTGAACCCTGGTTACCTATATTACTGTTGGTGCCATGTACACACACTATTTCTCCTTTTGCCAGACAGCTAGACAGACATGTAGACAGACAGATGGACAGACTGAATGACACTTGGACAGATCCATGAAAGTCCCCAAGGGCAGCTGCAGTCAGTCTGATTAGGCACACTCATAGCCCCATGCAACCACTTATGTACACACACACACACACACAACACACACACACACACACACACACATGGGGGTTACCCTAAACTGACCTGCTGTAATTTTGCCCAGCAACCATGTCACTTGCTATGGGAAAGCTAAAAGTCTACACCTCAGACATGCAGTGACCTCACACATAGTTTCCATTTTGTCAAACCAGACTTTGCCATTATTAGAACATTTCGGGAAAAGGACCATTAGAACAGAAATGGCTCAGGCTAGAAGAGCCTGATGCCAGCCATCACATTATCTGTGTCGAATCACCAGATATCAGCTCAACGGGAGCTGTTACAGCTATCAAACTGTGCTTTTTGTCCTTAAATGTTCCAGTGTGCAGTTGATCTATGGTGAATGATATGAAGTTAAACGAGGCATTGGAATCGAGCAGTCTTTATGTCTGGAGATGGGTCTGGTGAATGTTTATTGATTGACAGTTAACTCGGGTTAAGGTTACTTCCTGCTCAAATAATTCATCTGATTGGCTTAAAGATAAGACGACAGAATATGTCAAAGGTCCATTTCAGTGTAGTGGACCATTCCACTGGATATTCTTTTACAGAATTCATCAGTAAGTAAGAAATATGTGGTAATTACATTGTTAAATATGTGTGTTCTTAAGAATATTTGATAAAACGATGTATTCATAGACTGAGATTAAGTGAAAGTGAGAGACTGACTGTGTTAAGTATTAAGTCTATAAAACAGCTGGAAGGTACACAGAAAAGCTTCATAGCAAATGATGCAAAGGTGAGCATGAAAACTGACAAAACGTCTTTCGTGGTAGATGTAACAACATAGCAGAAAGAGCTTCATTCAGATTTGTAGAGCATTTAATCAGTGCAACAAGTGTCACATATACCATACCTTGCAATTTCACACATGTGCAACAAATCTGCACAAAACATTAGTATGAAAAATGACCAAAAAGCTGTGCAGCAGTGTTGTTCTGATATTATAATATGCTATAGCTTAAAATAATAATAATCCTCATCCTTTTTTCTGAAAAAAAGAAAGAAAAAAACACATACACATTGAAAGAGAAAGTTCCTCTTTCTCTGTGGTTGCATTCCCATGGTAGTTTGCACAAACCCCTCAGGCAAAGCTTTATCCCCGAGCTAACATGCTGGAAAGCCTCTGAGTACCCCAATGATCAAAGTCGCCCATTTGTTTGAACACACTGAGACAGAGTCATTAGAAATGCATATTACAGGACAGCTATTGCATATTAACACAGTCAGGCAGCCAATTAATCATTACCTCATCAATATCTCATTTGCATGAAATTATTCTCTTTTAAGAGCCTGTGTCTGAGGTGACGGGGTGAGCTCATCGATAATGCTAATGTCCCTGTGGGCTTGGGAGAGGGAGGCAAAGGGGGGGAGGGAAGGGGGAGAGGGGGAGACCTTGTTCAAATGTATGACTCCCACTTTAAGTACCATATGTACATTAGCCAGAACAGTTTTATATCAGTGGGTTTAGGGAACTTTAGATATGCTCAGGTGAACATATGCAGTTGAGAAATGCTTAACACACATGAATGCACATAGATGCACATAGATACACACACACACACACACACACACACACACACACACACACACACACACACACACACACACACACACACACACATTTATGCTATTGGCAAGGCCAGAGAGAGTGGAGTGTCTCAAGGTCGCCTAAGGCTCAGGGCTCTTATAGATTGCAGCTACGGTGTGTATGTGCCCTGACCACACCTCAGTGTGTGTCAGTGTGTGTGTTGGAGGGCCGGTAGATGGAAATGGCAGCACTGGGAGTGATTCTGTCACCCTTCCCTAAAGAGGAAGGTGAGATGTGCCATGCTTGTTATCCATCAAGACATTGATTCCTCAGATGGAATATAGGAAAAGCGAGAAAGATGGAAATGCAACAAGAAAAGACTTCATAATTACTTGTTAGCCAATTTGTGTAGCGATGAAGCAGACAGTAATTCAAATGAAAGTCTTCATCATAAAGTTTTGTGTCATATTTAATTAAAAATATTTCTTTGCACTTGTGTACCTGTGATTGAAATGATCTTTGAAATCAGCATTGAATGAGCCAAATTACCATCCACTGATAAAGACCATGTGACACAATTCAAAGCTTTGGAAAAGCTAGTGGATCTTGAGACAGGATTGTTTTGTAAAACTAGTCTCCCAATGTCCCACTTCAACAAAATTGCTATGAAAAAGTTTTTGAAAAATAACCCTGGTTGTTTACAGTTACCGATGCAAGAACTGGTAAAAATAACCTGAACAAAAGTGATGACTGAAGGATTTTAGAGAAGCTACTGCAGAATTAACGAACTTGCATTCAGTTTTGGTTAGTGAGTGTTCCACGACATTAAAATGCTTCTTTATGTAAATCTCACCTCTCTTGCTCCTTCAACAGGCTTTTTTCTCCTTGTTTCTCCTTTCCATCCTCATCCCCTCTCCAGCTCATGGAGGGGATGCAGGTACTCTCAGCTGATTACCAAACATGAAAAGGGTTTAAGTTCAAGACTTTTCATTGATTACTGACCCCCCTCCTCCTTCTGCTCACTCTCTGCCTCTCCTCTCATCCTCATTGTCAATCCTGCCATCTCTTCCCTCCTTTACCTCTGTCTCTACCCTTTCCCCTCTTTACCAGCACCAGAATCTGCCCATGTCACCCATGTTAAGTGTGGTCAACATAACACAACACTGCCAATGGTGCATGCGTGTGTCTCTGTGTGAACACTTCTCTGTGTCTGTCTATTGAAGTGTTTGTGTTGGAGGATACACTTGAGGTCTAATTAGAACCGTTATAGCTGCAAAGGGAGTGGTATAATGGCACATAATGAAAAATGCCAAATTTCCTCTCCAATAAAAACGAAATTGATTAATGAAAAGCACTTTGAGATAGAAGAGGTAAAGCGTTGTTGGATATAAAAGATGATGTATTAATCCTCTGCCGTTACAGATGGTTCAACCCTCCTGACAACTGCTATTATGTCGAGACACTGTTACCATGCATAATTATGCTAATTAAGACCTAATTAAGTGCTAATTCTTTAGAGAGTCTCTTTCTTTGGTTGTAATTTAACACGACTCAGCATTTAACACTTCTTAAAGAATTTCACACCCCCTGTGATTCATTTGTAGTCCCTGTTTCGTTTGTTATATGTTGTAGACACATGTAGGCCTCCACACTGGTCAAACAATGATGTAAAAAAAGGCCATGGTTGAGAGAGAGATGGGCCTGGAGCGAGAGAGAAAGAAAGAGGGAATTCAGTGCAGTGGTATGGACATACAGATAATGAAAATTCAATTATGATAGGTCGTGTTAGAGACTGAAATATATTAGATAGGTTGCAGTATTTTGACATACCTAATTAGTGAAAAGTTGCATCACTCAGTTAATTTATCTTCTTTTAATGGGGTATGACAGAAGATAAGTGTTAATATATATAATATATCGTTTTTTCCACTCTCCATTATTGATTACAATGTGCACTACGCACAGTGTATTTTTTTTAATTTTTTTTTAATTTTTTTTATAGTGTTTGTGTTCTTACTTGTTCATGCGAGAGTTACTTCTCCAGCAGGGTGACAGGACATTGTTATGTTGAGTGACAGACAGTTAAGAAGTTGTTACAGTGTATTGCGTCAGAGAGGGATGAAAATTGTGTGACAGTGATCCAGTACGTGTTCAACAGTGACCCTACATGTACACGAGCTGTGACTCACTCCGTCATTAAAACAAAGCCATTACAAACTTGACATGACATCTGTCATCCCGGCTATCATCACAGGTCAGGACTCTTGACCTCTCCCTGTCATGGTGCATGTAGCGATCAGAAGCAACGCAACTCACTGATTTTCTGCGGAGCCCGGGAGCAAAAGCTGTTTCATAATGTTGTCTATTGTATCAGGCTATCTATTGTATCTGGGTTTTTTTCAGTTGCTGAAAATTGGCTGCAGTGTGTTTTTCTCAGAGAAGCGTTGTCAGGTTTTTAGAACTCTGGTCTGCAGTTTCAGCACACCTCTTTTCAAAAGTCACAAAAAATTACAAACTGCTAAATGTTATATTAGATGGTTCGGATTGTATTGTAAATATGGGACCATCCACAGAGTTTAGATGGCCGAATAAATCCCAGACTGTATCTTTAAATTTGAACTCTCACTGAAACCAGATGTTACATAAACCACAGACAGAAAAATATTGCGAGAGCGGGAACAGATGCAATGTAGTGTAGAGATTTTCTACGTTACCTTAAATCAACGATGGTCTGTAGCATTGGAGCAGGAGTATGTGCAGATAATGAAGTGTGGCACTAAGTAACTGTGGAGTCCCTGCCAAAGCTTAATTAGAGATTCATCCTCTGGTATATATCACTGTTAGTGTGTGTCAACAGGGTGCCATATATCAGCCGTTGGCAGAAAGGGGTTTATGGCTCAAACTGCGTGTGTATGTGTGTATGTGTATGTGCATGTGTGTAACAGCCACATCTAGGCCTGTGAAATTAAACACCAATAATTAATGGGAGGTAGGAAGTTTACCACCTGTTTCAGTCTACTGTTAATGGAGATCTTGCAGGAAATCCACTGTGGATGAGCTTTAAGATAAACAAGGGATCTAAATGTTAACGCCTATTGTTCTTTTTTTCTTTTTCTTTTTTTTTTACTCGTATTGTGTGGTCCGGCATTGTGTGATGTTTTCCTTTAAAGGTCTCACACTGTAGAAAGTGAGATATCTATGTCCATTTTGATTAAAAAGCAAGTGGTGTTAAATAAATACTGAAAGTATCAAAATGCTCAGTCCACAGAGAAATGCACACAGCCTGCATTCAGAAAACAAGCTGTCAGGACTTCAGTAAGTTTGTGATGTCACAATGAAACAGTCACCGCCCTCAGCAAGTGTGTTTTAACTTTATTAATGCAAAACACTAAGCAGTCATTATGTCACTGACCAAGCAAGCAAGCTACAAGACAGAAAAATGTTGAGGAAATGCTGCACTATCACTGGAAGCCAATACGTCATTGTCCCACCTTCCCAAGGCTAGTAATATTAGAGATCAGTGGCTAAAGTTTTTATTTTTTATTTTGAAATACCAGATTTTAGTCTACACTTTGACTGTCTGTTCAACTCATTTCAGCACTGACTGACCATTACCATTTGCATTTACCAGGGAGCTTTACCAAGCTACAGTAGTAAGCAACAGTGTGTCACCTGTGGTTGTCCTGGCTGTGGGTCACTCAGCAAACAGTCAGCCAATCAGAAGAGATGCTGCAGAGACCAACACAAATTGCCTTGTTCGTGCTAGAGCTTCAAAGAGAAGTGTGAGAGAGAAGATGTTAAACTATTGAGATGGTTTTTGATACTTTAAACCATAAATCTATCTTCTTATGGATATCAAAAGTATAAAGTATGGGACCTTTAAAATATGCCCAATTAACTATGAAAAAATATTTAAAAAAATAATATACAGCAATGAAATGATTTATAGGATATAATATTCACATAAAACAAAAAAAAATTCAATGTGATGGGCCTATGTAATAACTTAAAAAAATATTTTAGTAACTCAGTTTATCTGAGTCAATCACATTCAAATAGCTCAAACAAATTTATATAATCATTAATCAAGTCAGTGAACATTATTTAGTTAAATTATTAGTTAAATGGGCCTTACAAGCAAAAAAAAATTCAGATTCATTCATTCATTTCAGTGTATTAATTGTTGTATACAAATGCACCACAGTATTTCCCTGTAAAACATTGCATCTGCAACTCCTGTCCATTCAATTCACTATTTTGAGTTTGAGGATGGCCAGTTGCATTTGACTCCTCGTTAATGACCTTTCAGTTTGACCTGAGAAATGATGTTGTGTTCTAAGGTAGAAAACAGAATAATTCAATATTTGCACCTTTCACTTGTTGTGTAAGTGGGCATTGTTGAAACCCAAAAGCTTTGTTTTAAATTTGTTTAAAACAAAGATTTCATATGTGGATGTGACTTTTTATTTAATGTACTGGCGCCATAAAAAATTTAATTTGTAAATGTGAATGATTGCTTCAATAACACTAAAAGCAGTAAATACAGTATGTAAAATTAGTGGCATTGTAATATAGTTAAACTGTGAAAGACTCATTTCAATTTATCATGTTATCATGTTTTTTTTTTCTTTCTTTGTTTTACTATAAGCAAATTTACAGACACTGGGATTCAAGGGTCTAATCAAATACCGTATCCTCTGTGAAACCCAAACATAGTGGGAACATCTGAATTTATGTATCTGTCCTCTCTCCCTCTGTGCTTTTTCTGTTTGAAGGACTTCACATACATGTAATGCTATGTGTGTGTGTGTGTATGAGGGGTGATTTGTGCCATGCTGCGCATATGCATACAGACAATTCCCTTTATTAGTACACATAGTTTATGGTCTCATTTCAGTTCAAACAGCATAATATAAATAATAAATAATGATTTGCATAATAAATAATGTAATTTAACTGTGTGAACCAAAGAGGTTGTAAATGTGGCACAATTAACAATACAAAAACAGACAGTTAAACTCTGTCAGCCTTCACATCTGAAACATTCAGCCATATGTGCATGAATCCATGAGTTAGGTTTGAAGACTTACAATAAATGCACAGGTTTTCTTTACAAATAAAGAAGTAAGTGCAAGATCGTTTTATATGGTGCATATCACCCCCTATACAATGTTTTGTCTGTATATGTGTGTGTACATGAGGAGAGGGCCCGTGAGGTTTGATTATGAACTGGTGACCATAGTGCCCAGAATATTTGGTGGAGGAGGAAGCACACAGGCGCTGGACCAGTGACACAGTAACACAGCCCCTGGGACTTGAGCTTATACAGGCTTTATGATGTTGCTGGCTGAGGCTGGAGCAGGACACACACACACACACACACACACGATACACGATGATGATAAGGTCCCACTGCAGACAGCACACTGCTCAGACAACACTGAGGGCTTGTAAGGGGCTGTCAACTGCGGGCTTCTCCACTCCAGGGGCTGTGAACTTTTATTTCAACTGTGACCAAAGGAAATATTTAGATTGTAAGTGTGTGTGTGTGTGTGTGTGTGTGTGTGTGTGTGTGTGTGTGTGTGTGTGTGTCATTAGAGGCAGGACTTCCTTACTGTAGTGAGTCTATGAGACGATTTGCCACTACTGCACTCTCCATTACCTTCTGTAATATTCTTTTTGCGGTGGCACTCTTCTACTGTCTTGAGGCAAACAACCCACACAGTCACACACACACAAGAAAAGCAGAAAAGCTTCTAGTTTACAAAACAGGTTGCGAGGTGAGCAGAAAGCCAGAGACACAGGTATTATATTGAGGGAAAAGTAGAGAAACAGAAAGGAGAATGGCGGCAGTGAGACAGCGAGACAGAGATAGTCTCTGCAGCTTCACCTCTCTGTATTAGCAACATGTTTCTTGGCAGTGTCATTTAATCTGGCTAATTGAATGCTCCAATAATTCTAAAGAGATTATAGTCCGACAAAGCGTCACACTCAGGTCAGAGGTAATGCAGGCCAATGATCTATTTGTCAAATACATCAAGCTCTCCTCTAATTTCCTTTGATTGAAATTGATCATTTTGTAAATGCAGGGTCCAGATGGCTGAGAAGATTTATTCCCTTTGTGTTGGGGGAGGCTGAGCTAATATTATGCAAAGGAAGTGCGGATAACTCTGGATTAACTAAAGATCCATGTGAAGAAAGCTGGTTATAAAGGTTTTATTTAAGCCTGGCCTTTACTGATAAATTACTGATAACTTTGCATTACCTAATGTGCAGATGAATTTCTCTATGCAACTTACTCATGAGACCCGGCACAGACAAAGAATTATATACAAAATATATATTAAAGCCCATGGAGCTCGTTTGGGATAAAGTGGACAGAAGGTGAAAGCAAAGCAACATGTAAGTGCAACATATTTGAGGGAACTTTTTGAACGATATTTGATTTCCATTGTAGAAAGAACTTCACGAGTGTGTTTGGCTGCTGGATGAATCAAAAAAAATTTGATTTTAGTTCAACAAGCAGATTGCATGATGAAAATCTCCAATTATTTATTTGTTCTATGCTTTAATTTCAGAAACACTGAGACACTGAATTGTGTAAATTTAAATAACAACTAGGCAAATTGAGGCGTTCTAAAACTTTGAACCAGTGGTGTATAAAACTATCAATGCTTATTTCAGTCAGACATATTCATTTTCAACCTGACAGTGACTTAGGAATGTATTTTATAAGTGACCAGGTTTTTCATCCTCAAGAGCACCTTAAGGTTCCCTAGCTACTGCACATGAAATCGAGCACTTGGCCTCTTCAATTTTGAAGTGCCTGATGATTAATCTTTGATAAACCATCTGAGAGCACAGAGCCGGTCAATGTTGCACAAGTCCACACACACAGGAAACACCAGTGAGATGATCCAGTGAGACAGAGATGGAGAGTCGGGGTAAGAGGGGTGACATTTTGAACTGCAGAAATTTTGAGATTGACCTGTCATTTCAGATGGTTTTGTGTTCGGCTCTGTAGTGCAGCTATGAACTGCTGAAGTGCATTTCTCTTCTGACATTCCACAATATGAGGAGGAGGGTCCAGATTATTCCAAAGTCATTCCAAGTTTACCAAAGCAGGTTGTTTCTCCCCTAAAAAGTCACAGTCTATGTTACTCAACATGATCCCAACTCAGCATTTCGGAGAGTTTTCTGTCAGCCTTGCAAAATAAACAGCTCTCTCTAATGCCCCCTTCTTTCACCCCCTCCCCTCATCCCTTTCTGTCTCTCTCTCTCTCCCTGTCACAGTTGCTCATTCGCAGGTTGATGGGAGGCTTCAGAAGGGATGAGTAAGAGGCATTTGAGACAAGTGTGTGAGAGACACAGCGTGATATCTGTGGAGAGGGACGTCTCTCTCAGAGCCTGTCTCTGGTCATATCCACAACCGGGAGACAACAGATGATGCAGAAGAAAGGATAACCCAGGCAAACACCCAGGGGCAGGATGGCTACGTTGGAGAGGTTACCATAGAGGAAGAGTACACGGGGCCGGAGGGGTCATCAGGCCGTGTGTGAGCTGGTTCTGCTGCTCATGTCCCATCATTTACGCTGTGTTTTTGTCTGCCTGATGCCCCCTTCCCCTCCCCTCCCTTTACTTGCCACTCTCCCCCTCCCCAATCCTTCTCTACATGTAGAGCCTTGTCAAGTAGATCTGCACTGACAGGCCCGAGCTGCATGCGTACACTCTGACCGACTGCTCTTTTTGACTTTGTGTATGTGTTTGTGTGTGCAAACATTTGTGTGCAAAGAGAGGCGGGGGAGTAAGTCTGTTTTCCTGGCGTCTGAAGGGTCTGATTTTTGTGGCAGGGCTGTCAGATCTCCGTTCCCTCCACGCCAGATCAATGCCAGCACCAAGCAAGTGGCAGCGCCTGATGAGAGCCACCCGTCCCTCTGACGGGTGCCCGCAACGACAGGGAATATGTTCTTCCAAATAGCAAGCTGGTAGCAACTAAGTGACGCACACACAGAGTGGCACTACAGAGGGAAATTGGTACCTTCACTGCAGAGGAACGCTTTTTGTTGAAAGCAGTGGCAGAAAAAAAGGCAGCAGGTACAGAGGCCTTGAGGTCTGGACACAGAAACTATTTACACTTGTTGATAATTTATCTTCCAGGAACTGAAGTGACAATTTCTACAACAACAACCTTCTAAATTATCAAAAAAAAAAAAAAAACTGTACTGTAAAACTTAAATTTTAAAGAATGTTTTTCCCCTTTAATAATTTCAAAGGAAAGAAACTTCCAAATATGCTAGTGGTGATTAAATTATATTTAAAAATAATTCAGAAAACACAGTTCTGATTCACTCATTCAATTTCAGTAATAAAAACTTCTTACCTGTGACGTACTTTAATGAAGAAGAGTAAACTCCAGGCCCACACGTCTGTTGGTTGATGAGTTTGACTAATGCATAGCATGCTGCTGTTGCTAACGATGGCCCATCACTAAAACGAAACTAAAAACCCTCAGCAAATACACAGTAAACATGCAAACAACACAGCCCATCAGCTGACCTCAGTTCAGTTTTCTATTCCATCGTTGTGTTTAACATGAGAATATCCTCATGCGAGCTCATTACTGCACCGAACAGTGAGACTTTCTCCCTAAAAGTAGTTCAGTCTGATGGAATGAACTCAGTGCAATAAATTTCACCGAACACATTCTTCACCAAAAAGCCAGATGAGGAAGACAGGGTAAAGGGACAGCAACAGAGTGAGGCATTTAATGCACAGCACCAAAGCCATAACACTAAGTAGATGCTGCCCACTTAAATCTTTACATTCTTCATTCACTTTAGCTCACCAAACACGACAGTCCCCATAGGCGAGTAATGAATAATCATTAGCAAAAGGTCCACAAATTATTGATGTAAAATAAGCAATGATTCTTTTTTTTGTTTCGCAATTTATTGCCATTAACAAGTAACTTGCAATCCAATAAATGTCAGCATGGCTTTCAGTTAATTAAAGGGAAAGATATTATACAGTAATGCAGGGTGGCGTTTATATCTCGATTTCCACAGACTGCAATTTACTGCTGAGCCTTTATTTGAAGGGACCCACAAATAATGGCTATTAAGCCGTCAGGGGATGGACAGGGGATCACATTAATGAAATTAGATAAGGTGGAATGGTGATCTACACAGCCTGGACTCTGGAGACACACACAGACACACAAAACCACGCAGACCTGTATTGCACGCCACGTACAAGCATGACATATTAGGACTGCATGGTGTTTAGTTTCCTATTCCCACCTCCTTTTATTTCCCCCGACCTGCTTGGCTTGTGTTTTCATTTTCTTGTCTTTCTTGCCTTCACCTCTTCTGCACTTTGTCCGAGCACCAACCGGAGCCCAGTTAGGTGTTCAACATGAGGACCTGTCAGCTCATCAGGGAAAGTTTCCCTGTTTGTCCTGAGCACTGTAGGCAGCCAGTCAGTCCATCAGCCCCGGCATCAACGCTGCCAACACACACACACACACACACACACACACATATACAGACAATGACACACGTGTCCACATCTCCCCCACTAACAGGGAGGTGTCACTCGGGGAGGCAGCTGCAGTCGCTGGTATGACGGCTCTCCACAAATCAGAGACCCTCGTCCCTGTCAACAGCAACCTGGCCCTGAGGCTACCCCTGTCACACAGCGTACACCCCCCTGAACACACATACACACACACGCACGCACACCAAGTTGGGGGTGGGGGGTGGGGGAGGAGGTGGTTGTGTTCTATCTGGAGAGCTGTACTCCAGTGGATTGGAGGAGCAGGGTGATGGAGAAGGGGGTGTGGGGTGTGTGTGTGTGTGTGTGTGTGTGTGTGTGTGTGTGTGTGTGTGTGTGTGTGTGTGTATGTGAAGAGGGGGGGGGGGGGGGGTTAAGATGTGTGTTTTAGTTAGAACAGCGGACCTGATTTCCTTCCTGACAGAGAGGCCCAATTATTAGCTGTGACAGTTTAGGGAAAATTGGGCGTGAGTGTGATGGGACAGATAGGGGAACTGATAATTGTTCGACAGATGCCCAAGTCAGGTAGAAATCCAGCTGCGGGATTCAACTCACTCAACTTTCATGTGTAAAAATGCCAAAAAGAATATTTCAAGAATCACCAATAAGTCATCAAGTGAATCATTTTCCCTAGATAATAACCCCCCCCGCCCCCCAAAAACTCTTAATATTTCCTTTTTTTCTGGCTTTGTCCTCATCCTCTCACTCTTTCTCTCTCTCTTTGTGTGTGTGCATGTATATGAATGACTTGGTCTGTATTTGTGCTGGCAGCAAACATAAGAGGCCCTCTGTGCGATCGGACAAGGTGCCGATACCTCAGTCATGTGACAGTGACTTCCTGTCTGTATGTCAGACAGCAACTGAAGGCTTGTCAATACAAGCTCGTGCTCACATCCTTTCCCATCTCCTCAAACACAAACTCACCACCACTTTCTTTTTTCATCTCTTCCCACACCACATGTCAAGTTTATCCCGCGGGAAGGAATGAAAACTTTAGATTGTGGCAATTACTAGTTTTATACACAAACTATAATTTGATATTATTATAGTTGATATTAATATGAAGATTTGAGGAGACAAGGTCAGAAGTTTAATTTGTTTTTCCATCAGACAAGTTGCATGGCAGTGTGTCAGATTATCCAACCCCAAAAATGCTGTAGCATTACCTATTTACTTTAATCAAAATAAATGCTGTTTTTTTTTTATATGGATGTTTAATAGGACTCAGCAGTCATACAGTCTCCATCTATCCCATCTACAATCGCTCCACTTCCTCATCCGCTTTCGCCTTTTGCCTCTGCAGCCCGCTAAATTTAGAGAGAGCCTGGAGGCTATTTCAAAGGACAACACTGCCCTCCTATGGCTGGATGATGCTATTAAAATGTGACACCCATGCTGGCTCTCCAGAGTATAGATGATGGAAGTTATCTAAAAGAAAATGTAAAATGCACCTCATGACCAGCTTTAAATGTGCAAATATTCTTTATAAGTTTCTATCAATAAACGCAGAATGAACGAGTGAGATATCACAGTTTCTCTCAAAACATTTGATGCAGCTCACACTCTTGCGCAAACATAGATGTTGATCAGTAATCCCGCCAAATCTCAGTCTATGCCCGCAGCATCAAATACGCTTGTTTGGACTGATAGATGTCCGTTGCTGTGACTACAACCCATCCAGTCTCTGCTTAACATTTGT
The DNA here is from genome assembly GCF_002260705.1 of Seriola dumerili. Lineage (NCBI taxonomy): Eukaryota > Metazoa > Chordata > Actinopteri > Carangiformes > Carangidae > Seriola > Seriola dumerili. Next base: position 4,448,743 of record NW_019174474.1, on the reverse strand, counting down.
CATTGATCGCAGCCAAACCCCCATTGGCAGTTCTAATTCATTTACGAACTTGTCATTCCACATCATTGATTAAGTTGTCCTTCATCCCAGCTTTAATTACATACAAAGATAAAAGATTTTCTCATTAATGTGTTTAATCTAATGAAAGGCCTTGTGCTACAGCAGGGGCTGGTTCAGAGGTCCAGACTATTGACCTTGGAGGGCACAGCTAACGGATGAATGTTTTTAATTAGACAGAGCAAACGGCTTTGGGAGGGAGAGCCTTAACTTGTCTGTTAGGCTGGAGGGTGGGACAGGTTGGCGCAGAGCAGTTTAATAGATCTCAGCAGGTCACTGTTTCTCACCTCTATTGACTTCATCTCAAGACTTATCACCATTTAGTGCGCTGCAAAAATATCTGTCTTAAACAGGTATTTAATTTAACATTCAGTTAGAAACAATATGTTGTTGATGTTGAGAGGGACAGAGAGAGAAACATTAGATGCATTCAGAAGGTTTCTACTGTACATGTCACAGAACAATCTATTTGCAATTAAAACTTACTGGAGACTTTAAGGGGAATGGTTGTTTGAGGGAGTTTTAATGTGATGCAAGAAAAGCATTTTTTTAATTTTTTTTTTAATTTTTTACTTTCCCTCAGCCCACGTAACTCTCAGGGTGTTATATGCCATCCAGCTACTGCAATGACACCTAAAAAATATGTAGAGAAAAATGCATATATGTTTTTAATTTAGAATAGTAATAATAATTTTCCTATTACTGCATTTCAGTGGCAATAGTGATAGTAGGCAATTAAACAGATTTAGAAAATGTTCAGCTCTGTTTATGTTCATTATTCCGACAAAATTTGACATCATCAAAATTTGCTCTCGATGTTGTAAACATGTGGTATTGTTGTGTAACTTCAGAGTAGTGGTGTGGTGAATGTTTTGTTTTGCTTTTCACTATCCGTTAAGTGTAATTGTTCTTTTGTACACTCATTACAGTTATTACAAACTCTCTCCACCTCCCAATGCACTCGTATTTGGGTCTAATTCATTTACCAAAAAAAGAGACAAAATGCACAATAAACAAAGTGAAAACGACTTTCACTGTTAGCATTATTGTTTTTTACAAATTTCCTAAAGATATTGTGATAATATTGTTAATGTGAATTCTTTTGGCCACGACGGGCAGTTACAGTTTATTATAGCATCTCACTCTTAATGCCTGTCTAATATCATGTATTCTCATATTGTAATTTTCTGAAAGGTAAAACTGATATTCGATAATTACAATTTTGTGATATATTATATCACTTTATAAAGAATCTAAAAGGCGGAGAAGTTTACTGTACAGTTTGAGGAGGAGAGCAGGAGCAGAGAGGAGAGGAGAAGAGAGGAGAGAGAAGAGAAGAGGAGATTCATCTTCTTAAACCCTTGAGGTGTTTCATATTGTTATAATTGAGCAACTAAAGCAGCAGCAGGAGTCGTTGTAGCAGAAAAGCTTTGATTTTAGAGGTGGAGATATTCTGCATGAAAGAAGTTGAGTAGAAAGAGACTTTTTACAAACAAAATTCACATTGCAGAATAATTCTATTAACAAAGCCTCAAAAGACATATGTCATATGAGGGAGAGTCCCTACCACTTCCACTGGTGACCTGTGAGTTATGATCTTGTCTTTGAAGGATCATCTGCTTTTACACATTAAATACTGGATGGCTCATCTACTTGTAAAAACTGTTACCAGTTTGAGGCTGAGCAGCTGCAACTGACAGGCTCCACCACTAGAGGACAGTACTGCTTCATAGCAGACACTGTGGAAACTGTGCAGACAGCACTGTACTGTTCACACAGCAGCTTGTAAAACTGTTACAGTAGTAAACACATTTTCAAAGCATTTAGAAATCGATAGAACAGAAAAAGTCTGTTTTTTTTCAGTTGTCATTATTTCATCTGAATTTACAATGACAACATTTGATAAATTAATACATTTCTTTTAATCATAAAATTGTGTTAGAGAGGCAGCTTTAATACACATTACATATATTGCCTTAATTTTTTTTTTCTTCTCTTTTCTGTTAGACCTGAGCAGCATCTGAATTTATGTTGCTCTGATTACAAAAACGAAAGGGTTTCATGTAAAGACCATCCATATCAGTCTTGCCAAATCAATGTGTGACTGTCTTTATTGGCACTTCAACAGGAGCAGGACATTATTATCAACATACTCTCCTTCATCTATAATATTATACTTCATGGATGATACTTGAGTCCTTTCAGATCACCTGGAGCAAAATATTAAAAGAAGAGTGAAAATGTGGTGCCAGCAAAATGAATTTATGATAATATAATTTGCCCATAATGTGGTTGCAGTCCCCTATTTTTGAAATATGCCAAAAATCTTAATTTACAAGGCACACACACAAAAATAGGCCACTGTAGCAAATACCTCAACACGTCATCACCACAATTATCACCGCCTTGTCAAGCCAACACAAAGACAAAAGGCTTGAAAATAACACTTTGGAGCAGCTGCCTCCTCACTACATCGTCTGTCTACAAGTGTGTCCCTTGTTAAATCGTGGACAATAACAGTTTTATACATTTTTCACTTAGCCTAGCTTATGATGGCAGAGTCTCATTTCTCATTGATGCGCTGTCCACAGAGCACAGTCAAGCTCAGTTTTGACAAAGCGAGTCAATCCTTTCCCTAATTAAAGGAAAAGATGACAGTGATGAAAATGGTAAAGATCATACAGTTTTCATTTATTCCCCCGACTAGTCTCTTAGAGCTAGAAGTACATTCTCTCACTTTGGAGAAATCAAAATCCACTGTAAAGTATATTGTTTCACTTCAGCTGTAAGAGATGATATGTCTCTTTCTGACACAGGTCTCTGTATTATCAAGCTTTGTAACCTGAAAATCAGAACAGTTCCAAATATACAAGATGAAATGTGGCCTGTATTATTCTCGCTCCATCGATTAAGAGTAGATCTACTCACTGAATGTCACAAAGACTTATGGGCACATGTTTACATCCATTATCCATCTGTTCACAGCTCACGCTCATTCAGCTCCATTCAGCATGTAACCATTAGTGGTCCATTTCAGCATCAGACTGATGATTCATTGTAAACATTCACTGTAAACACAAATTATCCACCGCCACTTTCCACTAGGTGGCATTATGCATTCACCGGGACGTCCTTCTATTTCATTCATACATTGATTCAGCCAGGCCTGTCTGCTTGAAGGTCTCAGCCACATGTCTGGAGTGCTGCATCTTAGCCGACAGCGCCTCTAGAATATCATTCTGGTCCACAGCGGTGGCTGTTCGGTAAATGAACGTCCCCATTGACTCCAGACCTCGCATACCTAGATTTACCCCACAACCTGGAGGACGAACAGGAAAGGAAACATAGACATCATGCATATATCAAACAAAAACCTAATCTCTGTTATGCACAACACATATTTATGAGAAGAGGCACTGTTCCTCATCTTGCAGACAAATACCAAACTGTAGCCTTGAGGTCACAGTTATGGCCTGAATGAAAAGAGCACAGCAGCACATAAATAAACATGGAGCAACATGAGAGACAAAACCAGATAAGCGTCGGCAGAAAGGCCATTGAGAGCAGTAATGAGTCACACACACACACACATACACACACACACACACACACACACACACACAGCATGCATAAAAAATGATGTATACCCTCCTTGCATCGGTTTTTCTTTGCATCTCTCTCTTTCATTCTGTTTCGTTTAATCAAAGGGCTCCCTTGATGTCATGTCTCACCTTCAGCTGCTGAAAGGCCCACACTGGAATCTCCTACTGCATTTTAGCACAAATATCCCCTCCCGTTCTTAGCAATGCACTATCTGGTATCTTATAGACGTGTACCTGTGTCAAAGTTGAGGACACGTGCTGCCTCCCCCTCCACAGTGACCGCCACGTTGTCCCCTTCAATGTAAGCAGCACTGATGCGTCTGTGTGACAGCTGGATCTCAAAGAGACGGCGGCTGCACTGCATGTGGTGGAGTGTCACATCACTGAGGCGAGGCTCTATGTCCGTCTTATAGGCGTTAAAGGACTGGTGGAAAATGTTCTTCATGACCTGGGCAGCAGAACAGAGACAGTTACAAGGTTTGCTACATTTACTACAGTCAACTACATTTACACACAAACATATGAAAGCTCTGATAATGACCCTGCAATGGAATGAAATACAGAGAATATGAACGACTGTAATAAGGTGACAGTGTGTAAAAAAAGATGCTTATTGTAACTTGATAATGAGATTTTGGTCACTTCACATGTACATTTTCATGTCGGCGTTGGTAACACAGAAGACATGTAAAGACGTATCAACAACTAACACAGACTAGAGCTGAAACGCAACATTAAGACGAATAATCAGTTGTCAATCAACAGAAAATGAATCAGAGACTATATATCAGGGGTCCCCAAACTACGGCCCCCAGGCCACATCCGGCCCGCCAAAGCAATTGGAGTGGCCCACTTAACGATCCCAGACAATCCCTCTAAACATCAACCAATTTTTATTAAATTGCATTTTCCTATCATAACATCATAACATATCCGTACTTAAAGGTTGGCATTCTAATTAAAATTGACCATAGTTATGAGCTATTTATAGTTAATAGTGGCTCATCTTCACCTCCTCACACAATGGTATATTCTGACGTGACTTTGATCGTGACCGAGCCAGCGTCAAGCTGCAAAGTTCTGAGGTGGGAATCTGTCATGATGGTGGTTGTGTCCTGCATAAACTTCATCAGAGCAAACGGACTTAAACACAGGCAGTTCCAAGCCTTTCTCTCCGAGCTAGAATCAGACCACGGAGACGTGCTTTACCACACTGAAGTCCGCTGGTTAAGCCGGGGCAGAGTTTTGAAGCGTTTTTTACGACCTGCTACCCGAAATCAATGCCTTTCTCCTGACAAAGGGAAAAACTGTCCCAGAGCTGATCGACACAGAATGGAAATGTGACCTCGCCTTTATTAACAGATGTGTCAGAAATTTTAAACGGCCTCAACTTGCAGCTCCAAGGCAAGGGAAAAGTAATCTGACATGTATTCCCACATCAAAGTATTTGAGCTTAAACTAGCGCTGCTTATTGGACAGGTGCAAAAACAAGACTTCACCCATCTCCCTGCTACTCGAAGCCTCTCAGCTGAGAAACCGGCGGTCCCGTTCCCAACCGAGAAGTGCAAGGACGCACTGGAAACCAACACCTGAGGGCAGAGTTGCGGTTGTGCGGTTCCTGTGAGCTTCATGTCCAAGTTAAAGAAAGGGCCCATGGCGGCCCTTCCCGAAGGGGCGACTTGAAGGCTGGGGGCTGACATATGTTACTCAGCGTGACGAGCCGAGTCCGTAGACACCAAATTTGTGGGACTTTTTCGATGAAAACTTTTTTGGAAATTATTAAAACACAGAATTTAACCGTGTCCCGGGCATATGAGAGACCGCCATGGCGGCCCTTCCGAAGGGAGCGACTCAGAAGGCTGGGGCTGACATATGTTTACTCAGCGTGACGAGCCGAGTCCGTAGATACAAATTTGTGGACTTTTCGAGAAATTTTTTGGAAATTATTAAAACACAGAATTTAACCGTGTCCCCCGGCAGCATATGAGAGACCGCCCAATGGCGGCCCTTCGAAGGGAGCGACTCAGAAGGCTGGGGCTGACATATGTTACTCAGCGTGACGAGCCGAGTCCGTAGACACCAAATTTTGTGGACTTTCGAGAAAATTTTTTGGAAATTATTAAAACACAGAATTTAACCGTGTCCCCCGGCAGCATAATGAGAGACCGCCCATGCGCGCCCTTCCGAAGGGAGCGACTAGAAGGCTGGGGCTGACATATGTTACTCAGCGTGACGAGCCGAGTCCGTAGACACCAAAATTTGTGGACTTTCGAGAAAAATTTTTTGGAAAATTATTAAAACACAGAATTTAACCGTGTCCCCCCCAGGAGCATATGAGAGACCGGCCCATGGCGGCCCTTCCAAAGGGAGCGACTTAGAAGCCTGGGGCTGACATAATGTTACTCAGCGTGACGAGCGCCGAGTCCGTAGACACCAAAATTTGTGGACTTTCGAGAAAATTTTTTGGAAATGATTAAAAACACAGAATTTAACAGTGTCCCCGGCAGCATATTGAGAGACGCGCCATGGCGGCCCTTCGGAAGGGAGCGACTCAGAAGGCTGGGGCTTACATATGTTACTCAGCGTGACGAGCCGAGTCCGTAGACACCAATTTGTGGACTTTTGACAAAATTTTTCGTGGCCGCAAGCGGGCCTCGGAGACGTTTAACGAGACATCCTTCGGAAGGGAGGCGACTCAGAAGGCTGGGGCTGACATAGTGTACTCAGCGTGACGAGCCGAGTCCGTAGACACCAAACTTGTGGACTTTGGACAAACTTTTCCGTTTGACATTAACACTCAGTCCTTAATGGTGTGGCTCAGCATATGAGAGAGATGACCATGGCGGCCCCGCGGCGCCCCCCCGCGCGGACAGCATTGCGCCCAGCAAAGCAGAGCTAACAGCCTGGCGGCCCAGCGGCCCGCCGGCGCCCCCCCCCCCCCGGCATTACACATCAGTATGTGTTGTTATTTTCTATATAATAGACATATGACATATTGTTACTCAGCGTGACGAGCCGAGTCCGTAGACACCAAACTTGTGGACTTTGGACAAACTTTTTCCGTTGTGACATTCACACTAGTCTTAATGGTGTGGCACCTCAGCATATGAGAGATGACCCATGGCGGCCTTCGGAAGGGAGCGACTCAGAAGGTCTGGGCTGACATATGTTACTCAGCGTGACGAAGCAGAGTTCCGTAGACACCAACTTGTGGACTTTGGAGCAAACTTTTCCGTTGTGACATTCCACACTAGTCTTAATGGTGTGGTCACCTCAGCATGTGAGAGATGACCGCATGGCGGCCCGGCGGCCTGGCGGCGCCCCGGCACAGGCATTGCGCCCAGCCAAGCAGAGCTTAGCCGCACCGGCGGCCCAGCGGCCCGCCGGCGCCCCCACTCGCGCACAGCCATTGCGCCCAGCAAGGCAGAGCTAGCCGCCTGGCGGCCCGCCGGCACCCCCCCCCCCGGCATTACCATCAGTTTGTGTTGTTATTTTCTATATAGACATATGACATATGTTACTCAGCGTGACGAGCCGAGTCCGGTAAGACACCAAAATTTGTGGACGGGTGGGATCTTTTCGAGAAAATTTTTTTGGAAATTTATTAAAACACACAGAATTTAACCGTGTCCCCCGGCAGCATATGAGAGACCGCCCATGGCGGCCCTTCGAAGGGAGCGACTCAGAAGGCTGGGATGACATATGTTTACTCAGCGTGACGAGCCGAGTCGCCGTAACACCAAATTTGTGGACTTTCGAAGAAAATTTTTTTGGAAATTATTAGAAACAGAATTTACCGTTGTCCCCCGGCATCAATATGAGAGACCGCCCATAGGGCGGCCCTTCCGAAGGGAGCGACTTTAGAAGCCTGGGGCTGAACATAATGTACTGTCAGCGTGACGAGCCGAGTCCGTAGACACCAATTTGTGGACTTTCGAAAAAATTTTTTGGAAATTATTAAAACACAGAATTTAACAGTGTCCCCCGGCAGCATATGAGAGACCGCCCATGGCGGCCCTTCGGAAGGGGAGCGACTCAAGAAGGCTGGGGCTGACATATGTTTACTCAGCGTGACGAGCCGAGTCCGTAAAACACCAAAATTTGTGGACTTTCGAGAAAATTTTTTGGAAATTATTAAAAAACACAGAATTTAACCGTGTCCCCGGCAGCATATTGAGAGACCGCGCCTATGGCGGGCCTTCCGAAGGGAGCGACTGCAGAAGGCTGGGGCTGACATATGGTTACTCAGGTGGACGAGCCGAGGTCCGTAGACACCACACAAATTTGTGGACTTTCGAGAAAATTTTTTTTTTTGGAAGTTTTAATTAAAACAGGCATTTAGAACGCCTTAGGCCTGCTCGTGTTCCCGCCCGGTCGAGCATATGAAGGAGCGCCATGGCGGGCCCTCTTCGAGGGAGCGGACTTAGAAGCTGGGGCTGACCATATGTTATCAGACGTGAACGAGCCGAAGTCCGTAGACACAAAATTTTGTGGAACTTTCGAGAAAATTTTTTGGAATTATTAAAACACAGAATTTAACCGTGTCCCCCTTCGACAGCATCATGAGAGGACCGGCCCATGGCGGCCCTTCGGAGGGAGGCGACTGCAGAAGGCTTGGGATACAATATGGGTTATCACCAAGCGTAGACGAGCCGAAGTCCGTAAACGAGAATACCAAATTTGGTGGACTTTTCGAGAAAAATTTTTTTGAAATTATTAAAGACAGCAGAATTTACCCGTGGTCCCCACGGCAAGCATATGAGAGACCGCCCATGGCGGCCCTTCTGAAGGGAGCAAGATTCAGAAGGCTGGTGGCTGGACATATGTTACTTCAGCGTGACGAGCCGAGGTCGTAGACGCCAAATTTGTGTGACTTTTTGACAAAATTTTTCGTCGCAGCAAGTGGGTCCCTCGGAGACGTTTTAACGAGACATCCCTTCCGAAGCGGAGCGACTCAGAAGGCTGGGGCTGACATATGGTTAAGCTCAGCGTGAGAGAGTCGTAGACACCAAAACTTGTGGAGCTTTGGAAAACTTTTCCAGTGTGACATTAACACTAGTCTTAATGGTGTGGCTCTCAGCATATGAGAGCATGACCCATGGCGGCCCGCCGGCGCCCCGCCCGCCCGGCACAGGGCATTTTGCGCCCAGCAAGCAGAGCTTAACAGCCTGGCGGCCCAAGGCGGCCGCGCGCCCCCCCCCCCCCCCGGCTGCAG
>NW_019174474.1:4439686-4439844 GCF_002260705.1 Seriola dumerili | reverse complement strand
ACGGCCTCAACTTGCAGCTCCAAGGCAAGGGAAAAGTAATCTGACATGTATTCCCACATCAAAGTATTTGAGCTTAAACTAGCGCTGCTTATTGGACAGGTGCAAAAACAAGACTTCACCCATCTCCCTGCTACTCGAAGCCTCTCAGCTGAGAAACC
>NW_019174474.1:4363211-4438205 GCF_002260705.1 Seriola dumerili | reverse complement strand
CCCCCCGGCATTATCATCACTTTGTGTTGTTATTTTCCATAAAATAAATGGAGTATCTTTGGTACTTCAAATAAACACATGTGAAGACTTTTTATTACTTTTTTTTGCAAATCAACAGGTGGTGCCAAAGCCAAACGAAGGGCAGCTACAACAAATTATCATTGTAATCTCCACAATAATACTGGTTGTCACCCTGGCCCATATCATTTCCTGTTATAGACTAACCTCGGCCCCCCATCTCAGAAAGGAAAGTTGATGTGGCCCCCACTGAAAAAAGTTTGGGGACTGCTGCTATAAATGATAAATTCATTATTTTCAAGCTTCAATCTGCAAGTTTCTCTAGATCCAGCTTCTCAAATGTGACAATTTGCTTTTACATACATGATATGAAGTTGCATATCTTTTGATTTTGAAATTAAAATTGTGATGGGCAGGTTTTTTTTTACTATTTCATACATGAAACAATTAACAAAACAGTCAAGAAAATAATCAGCAGATTAATCAATAATGAAAATAATAATTAGTTGATGTGCTAATTCAAGCTTTGTATTTTAATAGTTTACTAAAGGTCAAGACCAAGTCACATTCTAAAGTAAAATGCTTTTATGCATCCTTGCTTCTATGCATACCAAAGTAACTGTATATTTTACCATCTGTGATGACGCATGAACGAACGTTGTCATTTTATGTCGATGCATGAACACTGAAGATGGAAATGTGTCCACCGATTGCTGTGTGCCTCCTCCTTGATTCTACAGTAATTGTGGGTATTGAGAGACAAGCCTCTCACTGGCTGTGTCGCTCTGTCGCTCTGCTCAGCTCTGCTCTTCTTCGACCCATACTTGCACAGTCATCTGTTACCAAGTAACAGTGCATCTGAATGGCCACCCACATAGCAACAAGCGTTCCAAGGATGGTCTTGCTATGTACCTGTGTGCACTACACTACATGCTGTGGCTACAGGCTGTACATGATCAGAGCTGTAAAACACCAACTGTCCAATGGTTGTAACTGCAGCCACGGCCTGTTGTTGAGCATGGGGGGGGGCTGCCCTCCATTTATTCACTGATGTGTAACAGCAGGGTACAGATGGCCTCTACACACACACACACACACACACACACACACACACACACTGGTGAAGTCTACTTACTCCTCCCCGCTATCCCCATTTCTTCAGCTCCCTTTGGCTCACACACACTCATACTCATGTAGGTCCAAACTTGAACACTCAAACACAAGCACTCACGCATGCACACGCAAACACATACAGACACTAATGGACTCTCACAATACTGCAGTCAAAGGCCATTTGCCGAATGAAAGGTGAGCAATAAGTAAGTGGGCGAGGCGGCGCTACACTGTGGCCTCTTGCATAAACATGGAAATACAAATGCATATCCGTCACACCTAGAGTCCTTATCAACAATGGCGAAAGGCAAACAAAAGTTCTGAAAAAGATGTTTATCAAAAGGGGGACAAGAGTCTCACAGAGGAGTTGGCCGTGTGCCTGAGGAAGCGAACCATCTTGGTGTCAGAGGTGGGGCAGACCAGGGCCATGTAGCGGTTCCTGAAGGTGCCATAGATCTTCAGGTGGAAGCCGGGTTTGGTGGTTGGGTTTCGGTGCTCTCGGAGGGCCTCCACTCCGTAAGCGGACAGGTCAAAGTAGAGGCTGTGGGCGCGGATCTCAGGAGTGGGTACCTGAAGTGAAGAGAGACAGGGAAGGAAAGGGGAGAGAGACAAAAGAGACACTAGATCAAATCATTTCATATATAATAAAATATTCAGGGACCAGCAATGAGATTACTGTCATTTTTTGATATCATCAGTTAGAAATTTACAATATATCTTCTTAGTAAGTCTAATTCGTAACATATATGTACCTTATGAAAAGAGAACATTACCTAAACGCCATCTCTGCCTGTGGGGCTGTTGTCACTTGAGTGGAGATTAAGAAAGGCTTGATTTTTATTCAGTGGTTCAATCTGGCAGTGACTCCCTCAAGCCAGAATTTATCAATTTTCTTTTCAATGACATAAACCAGCCAAGTGGGATGAAACAGCATTTAGTGCAGCCAAGGGAGATAGCGAGGGAACAGAGCAGCGGCTGGGAGGGGATGGAAGGGACAGTAGGGCCGACCAGGTCATATCCTGGGGGGTAAATTCAATCACTACAGGAAACAGCCAGGGAGAAAAAGGGCCAATAAAAGGCAGCCACACAGCCACTGAAGAGAATGTGATATGAATGGTTATGGTGGCATAAAATAGCAAGGGAGACGACGTTTGTGTTCAGTATTAGTCAGATATTAGCCTGGAGGCGTTTCACCTTGACCTGTTTGTTGAATCTTCTCTGTTTTTACAGAGTATATAATCGTAAAAGCTACTGTTCATCTACACAAGTCATACTATATGAATCACACAATTATCAATGATAGCTAATGTCTGGTGATCTGCACAGGATGAGGAGCAGGCTACTGCTGTAAATATCATTTGTCTGCACCTTGACTGTCTCCACCTCAGTGGACCAGCAGTGATGTGATGTTTGTTTGTTAGTCTGTCTGAGCAATACTTCTGCCTGAATAAGTGTCCAAAGGCCGGTTGGCTGTCTGTGCTGCACCAAATATTACACATTTCTTGGCTCATTTTCAGTTTTTATGTCGGAATCTGAAGCTTATATAATATTACACAGCCAAAGAGAGAATGAATCCAATTAATTTAGGGGAATTTTTAGAATTGATTCCATATTTATTGCGTGAGTCTTTTATGGCTCTTTCCGTAACATCACTGAGTCATCGTTCAAGGAACCATCTGCCAATATAATGACAAGTGACCTTTGGCGCACGATGTGAAAAAACATTGCAGCTGATGTTTTGATATCTTGATTCATATTCACCTGGCAGGGAACAGATTATGAGTCTGTCCAGGGGTGCGTAATGAATCGAAAGCTTTATCATGGCCATCACCTGCCTCCATCAGACCAGCAGCTGCTCTTATCAGATTCAATGAGAAAATCAAAATATTGCCAGTGTTGCTGCTGACATGATCCAACAGTCTGCTGAAATCTGGCTGTTTACATGAGAGTCAGGCATTGTGTTCAGCTGCTGTTGGCAGGTCCACATCACTGTTTGCTCAAATCAGCTTTATGAGGCCAAATAAAATTGCCTTTACTGCAATATCCTGTTTCTACTGTCTTCAGTCTATACACAAACAGTTGGTTATTGCCTCAGTGTGTGCGCATGAGTAAATGCATTTATTAGTGTATCTGTATGTTCATGTGTGTGAGAGTGTGCACTGACCTGTCTCTGGTCTAGTCTCTCTATAGTTGCATTCGCTCCATAGGCATGGCAGGACTCCACAGTGTAGTCAGAGCTGATGCCCAGCACAGAGCAGGACTCGCCACACGACCCATCAGCCACCACAATCACACTCGGCCAGTCATTGTGTGGGATGCGGCGCAGGTATTCCTCTGTGAACTAAAACAACAAGAGAAAACAAAATTCAAGATTTTTTTTTTTTTCGTGTACAGCTAATTTGCATAGTTTCATACTAAAAAGAGGTCACCCTATTAACAGTAACAACACACATTTACTGTGCTGAAGCACAACTTGTAAATAGTAATTTTCCACCTCACTGGATTTGTGGGTGTAGTTATTAAGTGTTTTGCAATACCAGTGTTTACTTGCATTGTAATGCAACATTGAAGAAGCTCATATAATACACATGATCAAATTATATTCAGTGCTTTTATGCAAACTTATGCAGGTCGGTTAGACCACTGGCAACTTTAAAAGACCATTTACAGGTTACTAGGGCTGTAACTGATCATTATTTTCCAACCAATTAATCGTTTCTAATCATTTGGTCTGTAATATGTGAAAAACAGAAAAAATGTCTGTTACAGTTAGCTAGTTTACTATCATGTAAACAAAAAAAAGCAGGCATTTTCGACAGAAAAAAAAAACGACTTAAAGGATTATTCGATTAAAAATACTCTGATTAATTTTCTGTCTATCAACTAACTGATTAATGTTTCAGCTCTATTTACACGTACACGTACACGTACTTCATATAAAAGTACTTTTACTTTTTGATTTTATTTTATATAACTCTTACTGCTAATACCTCTATTTCTTACATGTTGTATTAGTACAACTTTTACATAACCAAAGGATTTGATGTGTTTTTCTACCAATGCCTATTAATCTGAGGGACAGGTGGGTCGTATTGTAATGTACTCATATCAGCCATTAAAATGGACTCCAGGGGCCGTGCTTGTCTTGGCAGCAGTGCATCTCTGAGAGATTTATTATTATGCCTGTGTATGCATTGCTGCCCCTCAGTGAAACACCAGGTACTTGCCTGCACAGAGGACAAGAAAGACCGGGACGAATTGAGTTAGGGAACGACTGACACGCTGAGAGGAAGAATGAAAAAGCGTCACAGGGTCTATAATGGCTCAGAGCCTAAGAGATTTATGTTTAAACCATTTAGACTGCAGAGAACAGGTGATTTAAAAGACCCCTATTATACATTTTCACCTTTGAAGCACTGACGGACTGGGAGGGTGAAAAAAAAAAGAAAGTCATCAAAAACAGTGCCTTGTCTAATCAAGAGGAAATGGAGAACTTGGCAGTGATTTTAAACAAAGCTGAAGTTTGTTGTGATCAAAGACCCTCTTGACCTTGTCTTCCATCTTATAAAGTTTGGTGAGTCACTGGATAGCAGGGAGGACAGCTGCAGCAAACAGGAATGACACTGGAGCTGAGGAGGAAAGAAAAGCTGCTGGCCAGAGCACAGCAACACGCACATGTACAACTAAGATAGTTGTTTTCTACTGTTTGATGAATGATAGGAAAAAACACGATAGTCACGATATTCACAGTGACACTTTGATGGAGCAGTAATAAAAAAATGTCGAGGCTCTGGTTCCCCACCATGACACATTCACTAAACATGTAGCCTTTGTTTCTATGTTAATATTGCTTTGTTCTAGGTTGAGGCCCGGGTCAGGGGTGGAGGGGTTGTTCTGATGTTATTGTTTTCATGGTGTGGCTGTCCACAGTGAGTGATACATTATAATCTTCTTTTTGTTTTTTAATAAAATGGGGATAACATTTGTTATTTTATCATCAGATCAAAATTAGTTCTTTACCTGTTATTGAGTCCTAAAACCAGGTGCCAGAACAACATTTCATTTAATATGCATTTGGCTTGGGGAAAAAAAAAAAAATAAATAAAATAATTAAATAATAATTAATTAAATCCTTTTGAATCCAAATTGGATTACATTTTAAAATCCATTTTATTTTTATGATATAATATGCTTGGATTGGAATTTGTTTACTATAATTCTGTATTTTACTTCCCACTGGCCTAAAAACTGTAGGTTTGAGGTCAGCTTACATAACAGGTTATTTCAACCAATGAGCCCGCTTTCAGTCTGATATTATACAATGTTGTGTGTGGAGAAGCTTTGGGAGAATTGTAGAATAATATATCTACAGTGTGTCTGTTGCAGATGAGACAAAAGATATACAGAAAAGTCAAGTGTTGAATGGGTTGCTCCTGAGGTATAAACGGAAAACAAATAAGGAAATGAGTATAAAATTCTGTGAAGATAAATTTGTTGTCTGTGTTTCAGGCTGCTTTAAAGGCAATGTGGCTCATGCTGAATACAAAAAAACAAAAAAGCTCTTTAAATGTCAGAAAAGAAAGGAGTGAGCTACAGTCTCAGGCAGCAGCCTTGTTCAGGTTCACCCAAGAGCCCGAGGAGACTGGGACCTCTGATTGGACACAGGAACAGACATCTCTGTCACCATCACTGCTGATAGCTGTCAGATCCCTGCTGGAGTGGAGGCGCACACCAGCCTCTTGTCTATGGCCGCTGGATCTGGTTCTGATCATTGACTGTATTTAAATTGACAGATCATGAAGGCACAGTCATTACAAGATGAGGTAGTGAGAGAGTCTCTCTCCTCTCTACGAAGTCATCACACATTATTTCCAGATCAGTGGCATCTATGTATTATTCATATCTTTGCATAAGAGAAGTAAGTTGTATAAGACGGGATATACACCCTGGTTGCGCGAGTAGAACATGAGGATTATTGTGAGTCTTTACCTTTGCATTATTGCAGACTGTTAAAAATATTGAGGTGCTAGTGTAACACGTTACATACAGACCTTTAGGTGATTGGTAATGTTTTGAAACACCGTAAGCAGGAATCAGTGAAGAGGCTGTACCTTGGTTCCCAGCTGCACCTTGACGTCCACCTTCTGTTTCTTCTGCTCCAGAATGCTCAGCAGGTACTCCTGAAACACGCCTATCCTGGTGAAGAAATGCTCGTTGTGCCAGCAGCCCTCCATGTTATCAAAGTCCACCCCGAGTCCCAGCAGAAACTTCACGCTGCGGGGATCCAGGGCGATCTGCTGGGGCCGGCAGAGCAGGGCAGTCCGGTACCTCTCATCCAGCACGGTCAGTTTCAGGACCTTCCCGGAGCGGACAGCGACCAGCGCGGCCGTCAGCCCCACGGGTCCCGAACCCACGATGAGCACCGAGATTCTGGCCCGCCACTGTCTGATACCGTCCAGGCTCACTTTCACCAACACGTACACCGCCACTGCCACCAAAGTGCTCAGAGCAGTGTCATAGGCGAGAGCGCGGTACTTTTCCTCCGCGTTCTCCCCGATGCCGCCAACTCCAGCATTTTCCGCCTGCAGCCCGTCCATCCGTCGAGCAGGAATGATACTGTGAGTGTGCCAGAAGATGAGTGCCAGCTGTGTTCTCCCGTCTCAACCAGCCGAACGTCCTCTCATCTCATCTATGCGTTCACTGAAAGAGCAGCAGGGTTTACATCCATGCACACACACACACACACACACACACACACAGACCAGCTGCGACTTGCCACATGCGTCCTCTACGCTCCCTCCGCTGCAAGTTGAGTTGTTGCAGCACGCTGGACTCCTCTCTCCCTCTCTCTCCCTCTCTTTCCCTCTCTCTCTCTCTCTCTCTCTTCTACTCTGAAATAAGGTGTGCGCCCTGTATGGAAAGCCAGGTAGCTCAAATAGCTATGGCAATTTAACACATAGGCAATTTGTGCACATAAATTAAAAGTTGTAAATATTCATATATATATATATATATATATATGTTCATATTCATATTATAATATTCATATTTGTAGAAGTGCCAGGACTTCAGAAAGCCAGTGGAAAACTAGGCGTAGGCATCTTTTCTTAAGTCCACTAAAATACTCAACAGCAAACTGCAGGGGATGGACAGTGTGCTTTGGTTTTACTCAGAGTAACTATTGATTTACTGTTGCTAAAACAAGAGGGGTCGATTCTCTCTCTCTCTCTCAAACACACACACACACACACACACACACACACACACACACACACACCACAAACACACAAACCACACAGCACACTACACACACACACACACACACTACAGCAAACCTTCTGTATTATCCCAAAGGACTGATTATTGCTATTTTCCAACAACAAAATTCCATTTGGGATGGGATGACAAGTGTTGTAAAACGCAGATCTTGACAAATCTGATTGGATGAGGAGAGTGAACAGAGTCACTCTAAAGTTTCTGGCAAAAGATGAAGAGAAAAGCCAGACGACAGGGGGACGCTGGCAAATGTTTCCGCAAAGCACATCAGCTTGTAGGAAGCCTCACATTCATCCCTCCTATATCCCTCTGTGCCTTGCATTTCAGTTTCAATTGAGTGTATCTTTCCTTTTCCTTTCTTCTTTCCACTCATGTCCTATCTGAGACAAAAGGGAAGCAGTGGCCAAGAAGACACTTCACCATGGTGATGGCTCCTCAGAGGACAGGGCCAATTGATATGAAAGGATGCATTTCTGTGGTGCTGCTGCTGACGGTGGATTGTAATTGCACACTGAAAGTATAGCAGAACAGAGATGATGATGCAGTAATATTGTTCACGTTTTTTCATATTTCGTTTTACTATATGTTTTTGTTTGTTTATAATCTGCACTGTGATGGACAAGTGACCCCGCTACACCTGTCCTACCCAGGTGGTATGGGCTCCTTTTACACATACCTCACAAAGGAACAACAAATAAAGGAGCTGAATAAATGGACGCTATGAATAGCATTTGGTGTCATATTCTCCCATCGAAATATTCCCCATTATGTTTTCCTCCTCTCAGCTGCCACTGCTGAACGACCCCAATGCATTACATTCATTATACGATTTAACATTTTAACTAGTGCTCTGACCTTTAAGCCCCATTTGAGCTCTGCTAATAAAATGAGCACTTTTGAAGGTGGTGATGACATCAATTTACCCAAGTGACTTCTGATATATGCCAAAGACTTCAAAGGAGACTGACAGGGAAGTTCATATGACGTATTTGCCTCTGTGTTTGCGACTATGAACAAAGAGTGCATGAATCCATAAATCCATTTAAATTGCTAGGGATCCAGGGAGAAATGGAGAAGAGAAACACAAACATGCACAGAGAAAGAGAGAGAGAGAGAGAGAGAGAGAAGAAGGAAGAAAGAGAGAGGGGGAGACATATTGGTGTGATACACTATGCCTCCACCGGTAATTGGTTTCCACCTCTACCCAGGTGCCTGGCAACAATCATACCGTCCAGCTAATCCAGGTGAAAAAAGAAATGAAGCTCTAATTACCTACAAGCTGGCCCATCCACAGACAAAGCATTTCCATGGAAATTAATGGGGAATGGTCAACAAAAATGATGAGCTGAAATATTCCATGTTGGTGCTCTTAACGATCAATTTATGGAACTAAACTGTTGTTTTTATCTAAATGCAGAAATGAGTTGAAAGCACAGCATGGTAAATATATGGTCTACATCCACTTGTTCTGCATGCATGAAACATCCGTAACCTGCTTAAATAATGTTTCTGTACCTTTACGAGTAGACTTTTACCTACAGTGAGATTATTCGAAAAGTATCTCACCCACCTCAAGTACTTCCTGAACATGAACTAATTCACTACTACAATTAAGCATCTAAGCAACACTTCTCCTTTGATTTTCACATTAGCGTGCTAATATATGCAGTTACACAAGGGCTATGGAGATAATCCGTCCACGAAGCCTCTGGATTTGAATGTGTTAATGACACTTAGTGGATCTCTGACACGTCCTG
This sequence comes from Seriola dumerili, assembly GCF_002260705.1. Classification (NCBI taxonomy): domain Eukaryota; kingdom Metazoa; phylum Chordata; class Actinopteri; order Carangiformes; family Carangidae; genus Seriola; species Seriola dumerili. The sequence continues at coordinate 4,429,041 of NW_019174474.1, read as the reverse complement.
CTCTAACACCATCCTACGCCTGAACAAAAGGAGCATAGAGAGCAGGTTTTTTTTTATCAGCTTGCCCACATCTTACAGCCATTAATGGGGCTGTGCATAGATCTGAGGTCATTAGAGAGTGAGAGAGAAAGAAAAGTTAGGCCCCCACATAATGAAGACAAACCCTCATTGTTGTCAGGGAGTTCAGGCGGTATTAAACCAGCATTTCCACATACAGGGTCTTACTGCCAAGAGAATGGGATGAGGCCACGCATTTGTTTGCAGACTTCAACAACATCTTTGAATGGTCTGGACAAGCTGAAGTGGAATGAAGAGGACAATCAAGAGACAGAGGCAGCGACTAAACATGAATCAGAGCTTTGAGTTTTGAGATTGAACGGAGAAATTCACAGAGGGCAGAGTGTCACAGAAGCACATCAGCTAACTCTGAATCAAAATGTATCAATGCTAGGAGTCATAAAAGTCCAACATGTAGCTTCCCTGCAAACTCTTAAAACACTGATCAGACAGTACATTCTGAAAACAGGGGAGACATCCAGTGGTACTTGTTATGACCTTATACACACAAAAACTGCAGCGTATCCTAAATGCAATGCCTCTTCATAGTCCCATTTTCTTCTCAGCAAGCCATTTCTTCATCTGCTCACCTAAAATAGCCTTCCTGCACAATTCCTCCACCACTGTCCTAAGCCAGGCATGTCATCGCGTGTTTTGGAGTGATCAGTCTGACATCTGCCTAAGTCATACAATGGGTTTCTAAAATCCCCGTCTCAGCAAATACTGTTGTGCTGATGGTTTCATTCATTCACACAATTCCTCCTCCAAAACTGTTCTGCTATATGCACCTGAGTAATCGTAATGATCTAAAAGGGAATTGTGTAGTTTCATTATGTTTACAAATGAAATTTAGCTCCTTTTGTACTGGGATGTCCACCTAAAATAAATCTCCTTTGTGTTGGTCAGGGAGATAACACAGCTCACACAAACCTCCTGGTATGATAACACACAAGGAAGTCTCTTGTTAATTTAGAATACACTGCAAATATTTTGAACCATTTCAAGGCCTTGGCTAAGCAAACGACACAGCTGACAGTGACACAACAGATTAGACTGGGCAGAAGCCAAAATATTCAGCTCACTTCATCTCAAGGACAGAGTAGCGCTTCCATGGGGGGACAAATGTACTGACTTTTGATCTGGTTATTTCATGCTCTGGAGCTCAAAAGATTTCTGCACACTGCTAAAAGAAAAACTGTCTTCTTTATTGTGGACTACATGTAGGAGGAAAATCCTGTGCTAATTCACAGTATTTGTACTGCTAACCGTCAACCTGTCCAGCTGAGTCTCAAGCAGTGACGTGCTCAGAGCTGGCAGACTGAAACTGTGGTGACGTAGGTTCAGGCAGCCGAGAACACACTATAACCACAAGGAACAGATTAGATCACCATGGTTACTCAGAGTAGTAAGGTCAGTGTGTGATGCTGGATGTTACCATCTTAGCAAACTACTGAAAGGTTTCCATTAGCAATGAGTTGTTGCAAATCTAGTTGTTTTTCTGAATTGCCATCCAGTAGAGCACATAATAGCACAATGATTCCTTAATTGGTTATTTTCATCTGACTAGTACGTTCTTAATGAATTCTTAAGTCACACAGTGGGCAATCAAAAATTTTACTGAAGCATGTCATGGCACATTTGCTGAGGAGAGTCCTTTATAAGAACACATTCACAACAGACACATATTCAGGGGGGGGAAAAAAACACTATGGTGGCTAAAAATAGTTCCATTCAGCAGTCCAGCTGCTAAGAGAGCAAATCTTTACAATTATGGAATAAAATTTATCTTGAAAGGGAAAATTAACTCTTCAGTCTGCATAAAAATTAACAATCATCAGGATTGTTGTTGGTTTAATAAAACAACACTTTATTTTCTCACTGTACAGAGACACACTGATTGGTTTCATTATCTGCTGAAAACATGACAACTCAAACATACACATAAAACTGACTTTGCAGTGGTTATGGCATGCCAATAGTGTAAAGAGCGCTAACATCTCGGGTGTAATAAAACTTACACTACTGGATCTTGCTTCACAAATGACACTTTGCTTGCCACATCATCAAAAATATTTCTTTGAAAAACGCATGTAAGCCAATATTAAAAGGAATATCATTTTACAGCCTAGACCAAGAGCAGTAAATAAAGTTTAACCCTTTTGCTTTTTAATATTCCTGCAGAAATGGTTTTGCCTCCTCTGAGCATCCATAAACATAAATGTTCTCAGAAGGACTGAGACTGGTGACTATTAATGGCATGACAGGTGCATCAGCTGTCCCAGTAGTTCACAAAGACAAGTCTAATGAGAATCAAGGGCTGTTAAGCGTTCTCCAGCTAAATCTGAGATATTTTTATTTGACTTATAAGTTTGCAAAATTCAGACTTACCCCAATTCTATTTAAATTATGCATTTTTCCTGTGAAATGTATGTGTACTTGAAGGCCTCTGGTATACAATGTTTGGAGACATGTCTGCCACAACACCACCTCAGTCATGCCAGAACCCATGACTGAGCTGCTTTGAAAAATTCCCATTTTGGATAGTGATACGATGGACCTGACAGCCATGGCATAGATTACAGTGAAATTTTAAGTTAAAGAGCATTGTACTCCACACACTTTGATGGATCAGTCGTGAAGTGTTTCTGGCAGATAGTCATTAGCCTCTTCAGTCCCTGTAGTAAGAAAAATAAAAAACAAGGCAAAAAAATGCAGCTGTCATTGAAAAGTGTAAAATATGGTCACCTATATACCAATTGTAGTCCACTAGAATTCATTTTACAGACAGGGATAGGATGATGTAATTGTTAAGCCAATTCATCAAATGTTGCTAAATTGTTGTTGGCAGAGATGGAAACGTTCACAAACATGGGGAATAGACCTTCTTTAGACATATGAACATTTGCTAATCTGTATATGTCATGATTACAGTGTTTCACGAGATACACTGATGTGCACTATATGTATATGACCATCCACTAACCTCCACCCTGGCCTTGTCCATAAACCTGAGCAGTTTGTTTAAAACACATTAACACACGACAAACGCTAATTTATGCAGGTATGGTGATGAAGTAGAATTTCGTCCCGTACTGTGACTAGGGTTCACCATAGGAATTGTCCTCAATTAATCTCAGTCATACAATTTTGTTACAGTAAGAGCCAATATGAGAGCCAAATGGAACGCTTCCACGAAAAGCAAAAGAGGTTATAAAAATAGCGCATATTACTTAAGTAAGAACGTATTAATATTTGTCATGCAAAATTCACAGTAGCCTGAATATGGCATTTCCTAAATTTAAATTATGAGAAAACTGGAATTACTGCCTTGCAGTTGTATGCACCTGCCAGTCAGGCAAGTCTTAATTTACATCTATGTCTGTCTACACTTATATAATATATGTAGATGAGACTTTGAAGGAATTTAATAAAAGGTATTAAGTGTTTTTTGTCATTAACAGCGCATCAGTTCCTTGAGTTATGGCCAGAAACAAGTTTTGTGAGGTCACAATGACATTGACCTTTGACCACCAAAATCTGTTCACTTCAACTTTGAGTTCAAGTGAACATTTTTGAAAAATCTGTAGAAATTCCCTCAAGGCGTTCCTGAGATATCATGCTCATAATAATGATAATGTCTCTGGCCACGGCTGTCGCTGGCATGGAGGCGTAAAAATGATCTGATGCTTTGGCACTGAGCATGGGGCATTCAGCAATATTTTGTAATTCTATTACTTTTCCATGCACAGTGTAAACATGTAACTGTGAGACGTGTGTATATGATGTCCACTGATCATAATTATATGTCAGTGCCAGGATCTTGCAATGGCTGTTAGATTGTTCAGAGTCACTGTGCTGAAAACAAATCCCATCATTTGTAGTGAATAATTTCAGGTTCTTACCTGAATGTATTTTCTTTGCGTCTCATCGTTGAGAACGTGGGCCACATGTTTGGAGAAAATCTTTTCTCGCCCAGTACGGGCATGGATACCCACCATGGTCACACCGATAGGCCAAGGAGCATTTCCAATAGCCATCTGCAGATAGGCATCATTTGCCTATAAAAGGGATACAAATTTGTTAAAACATGTAGCAGTAGATTTGTAATAATAAAGGGACTGCATAGATCAAAAACACTGTTTTTGGATCTTGACAAACCTTGACATATTCTCTCTCCAACATGAATTTAATGATGTCTGTGATTGACTCTTTGATGTCAGCCGGTAAGCTCTGAAAGAGATAATAAAGCAATTTAAACTATTAGAAATGAAACATTCACACCACAAAAATCACATCTTACAGCTTGTTTTACTCTCCACAAATATTACCTTCTTCCTGAGCTTCCTGAAGAGGGGTTTGAGGTAAGACTCTGTCTGTGAGTGTGTTGCACTGGCCAGCTTGCCCTGGACACTGCGCTTCACGTGGTCCTCTCTGCTGTTCAGATCCTTGGCCCAAACACCAAGAAGAAACTAGAATACAACAGGAAACATAGCTATTAAGAGAATATTACCAAGCATTTAAACAGTGACAGATACTACACAGATTATCATTATTTGGTCTTGATTTGTTGCATTAAAATGTATTTTATTTAACAAGAACAGATATCAACAGAAGAGAACAACAACATGAAAAGCAGCCACAGTAGTGATGTAAACATTTCTTATCCAACAGCTCCCTCTAGATTAAAGATTGAGCATGATTTTCTTGTCTTACCCTCAAAAACTTGTCAATAACATCCTGGTCTCCATCATCATCTCCTGTGCCCAGGGTTTTACCAAGAGCCTAGGGGGAAGTTTCAATATTAGAGACAAAAATCAAACAAATTGTTCATAGCTTGACATGACTGAAACAGAACTATTGAACAGTTGGGGACTCAATTCTCTTTCCTGACACAGTGCACAGTGCAATGTACCTCCAGTTCTTCTATAGTGGTGTTTTCTTCATGTACTTTCAGGTCATGCTGCGTGTCCAATTCTCCTGGCTCTGTTCCTCCAACAATTTCATTCAGGTACTGCTGGTCGATCTTGTCCATGGCAGCTTTCAGATCGTTCCTTAAGCCCTAGATACAGAGGTAGCAGCAAATATTAGGAACAAAAATGTAATGTCAATCAGCATGCTGTGCCCAAAATTTAGGACAATAAAACCATTTTTAAAAAATCACATGACAGAATAGCAGCCCTATCAATTCCACCTCTTCTCACTCAAGACCATGTGAATAACTGTGGGGATAAAATAAAACTCAGCTTCACTACTTAACAGAACTTGTCAACAGTTTTGTTGAACCAAATAATACAGATCTGCTTTTGATGGTGACAGCTTAAAGAAAGGTAATGCTGAAAGTACATGTGTCAAAGGCCTCTTTGAAGGAAGGTGAGAATGGTAGAGATATGCAATTTTCCAAAGTAGAGACTTCAGTGTGAATTTCTGTCTGGATCTGGATACTGGTTTCCACTCACAGACGGTCTCAGTCCTACCTTGTTTACTTCTGGCGTCAGAATCTCAATCTTCCTGAGTCTCTGGAAGGCATCATAGTCAGACTCTCCAAACAATCGGATTGGTTCCCCTCGTTCTCTAAGCCGTCGAATTACCTACATAAACACAGCAAAAGACACATACGTAATATGGAAATAGAAAAAAATGGATTATGTGTTTATTATAAGTGTTATTATGACATATTCACTCACCTCCTGTCGAGACAGTGTCATTGGCAGTTTCTCTTCTGTTAGTTCCAGTTCTAACACTGGATTAGCTGAGGTGGATGGCTCATCTTCCTCCTTCTTATCAATCTTCAGGGCAACAAGGAAGAAAGTGAGATAGACTAAGTTATTGGAAGGATGTGGGGGTAATATGAAGGTGCAGAATTTGATAATATTAAAAGATCAAAAGTGTTTTTGGCTAAATGCAAATGAAACTAATACAAATGGGATATGTATGAAAAGCATTTGTAATGTCCTTATTAGATGATACCTCAGGATTGAAGAGAAGGTGTATCATTATGATGTATTGTACATTGATTTACATTCCCATCTTACTTAAGTTATTCAGTGACTTGTAGTAGAAGTCAGTAAATAACTTTGCAGTAAAAGCAAACATATTGAATATTACATTAATCTCAAAACTTTCATTTAGTTCTGGCTGCACCACCTAAAACCTAAACACAGGCAAAAATTATTCTTTTTTTTTTTCAACAAAGAAACTCAAAATATGCTACCAGATCATGCTTTCATAGGCACATGCATCCTGGCACTCTTAGATTGTGGTTTAAACAGCACAATCTAAAAGATCAAACAGAGACAGACGATAAAAACAAACAATGGCCCTGGCTCAAATAGACAATGTATACTGCATGTGTGCAAAGAGCAGAGCTGAATAAATTTGACATTTTAAGTCTTGCACAAAGTAGAAAGGGAAATAAAGTTTTCCATATAGCAGCTGTTACAAGGCAATGCAAACTAGTGACACAAAACCAGGGAAAACTCATAGTCAGTCTAAATATTAAAGCTGCTGTCACAGATTATGTGCAAAATAAGAGGTGCAGCTTGACAAAAGAATTTTTTTTTTTTTTTTTTTTTAAATTTCAGTCCAGTTTCCATGCTGAAATCCACACTGGTGCTGTGTCCCACTTTTACTTTGTGGCTTCCTTTCCTTGTTCCCTTACTCTCTGAAAAGTGACTGTTGCTGAGTTTACAAATACGTTGTAACACATGACCAGTCAGCAAATAGACTAGTTGTCATATTGGTTGTTGCACATATAAAACAAACAGAAAAAGCATAAATATCAACAATGGTGGAGTATTGGATGCATGAGGTGGTTCAGTAAATTCATATAATGTAATTTGATGAATGAAATTCATTTTCAATATTACCTACTGCAGACCAATTCTATCAAGCACAGTAAGCAGAGACCGAGTGAAAATTTCCATTTCTGTATATATTTGATATCCTGATATCAAATTAGTATATGTTTACAGACTGACTAAGTTGTCTGACTGAGATGAGTGTATGTCAGCATCTCAGCAGCGTTCACAAAACATCCAGGGGGTTATTTCTAACAACCTGCACTCACAAATAAAGTTGTCTCCACCATGTTATTTCTGCTTTTATCCTCACTGGCTTTAGTGAGTGAACTTTCAAAAAGGATGCCAAGGAAGTGGAAGCTTTTGGGACACATTGTGTTTTATCCTTTTATCATGCATCCTGTCAGCTACTTTCACTCTGCAATCCCATACCTGGCTCTCAGGAGTCTCTCTCTGAACCTACAGATGCAGGCAGCAGAGGCAGGTTGGGGAAAAACAGCACAGTAAACACAGACACATACACTAATGAACACCTGAGCATTAATGCCTGACCTTATTTTGTTTCCTGGCAAAAAGTTTTATTACAGTATTACGTTGTCATACTAAATATGAAGTAAAACTGAATTGAAGATAGGCAGTGAAGTGATTTAGATGTGTCTTTGTGAGATAACGGGAGACTTGGCATCAACCTTATATCCACATCTTCTGAAGTAATCTTCTTGTTCCTTCCGTGCAAGATCAGCCCTTTTGAAGAATTTTTTCGAGTCCTGGGAAAAAGAAAGATAATTAGCTAGATTTACTCTTCAAATCAATCTCAATGTACAGTTCAATGAAAAGATCACACAAGTGGTTAAGCCTGGAGCAGCATGACAGCAATTGTTTCCTTCCTTCTAGAATGACATTGTAAATACAGCTTTAATACAAATGGCTAGTAATTGACTGTTATTTTTTCTCTGTGCTGAACTAAATGCGACAACAAAACACACTCTTTTCGGCAAAGCAATATCTCAAAATTCACAGTTTTAAGTTCAACTTTCATTGAACGTGGTCATGATTTGGAGGTGTCATGAACTGAAGTGAGAGCTATTAAGGAAGTCTACAAGGTACCATGATATGTAGTTACATTTAAGAGTCAAATGTAATGAAAAAGGTGATCAAAAGAGTGACATGGTAAATTTAAAACACGAGTAAAACTGACGTTTTCTATAACATTGTATCATTACCGAAGAACATTGAAACACTGCAGGGATCACCTTTCTATCACACTGATTATGTTATCAATAACATTAATTTACTGAATGGACATTTGTATGGCATATATTTTTTGTAGTTTTAATCCCAGTGCTCCTGAAACGGAGGACAGACACAGCTAACCATTAAAGGTTATCACACAACAATGATGATAATGCGTTGAAGTTAATGCTAAATTACGTATTTATTTGCCAATTAACTATTTGCTTAAACAATACGTGAGCTACACGTCTATCTTTAACACACTAACGTTAACTACATCTTGTAATATCTGTGAGTTTCAGCGCTGTACCCACACATTTGTTAAAGCGTGTTGATAAAAACATCGATGATTTTGGAAAGACAACGTTGTCTGAACTAAGTTAGTGCTAGTCAATATTAGCAATCGGGCTACCAAGCTAACAAAAACAAGCAACTTAATCAGCAACTCACGTCAACAAGCTGTTTCTCCTCGATGAGTTTCCTCTTCCTTGCGATTTCTGCTTTAAGTATATCCATTTCACGACTGTAATTTTTGTCGTTATTCGTTTATTTCAACAATTACTCACTTATGCACACGGTTGCAACGATGCTACTACCTAAACGCTATAACCGGAAGTTACCCAATCAATGGATTTCAGTATAAGAGTCCTCAGTGATTTCTTTTGTTTTATGGATTGTGTTTCAAAGTAAAAGAAATATAATGTTTGTAATGTGTAATGTAAATAAATGGTAACTTGCTGACTCTAAACGTTGACCTATTATTTCAAGTCTAAGCACTCATCTTTGGGGATAATCAAAAAACAATTCTTCTTTGGGTGGTATAAGTATTGCAATGGAAATTAACAATGAACCTGTGATGGCTAGGGTACTGAACAGCAAAATGGGCAATCTTAAACTCCCACTAATTTTATGTTTGGCTAAGTGGATAATTGTCAGACTAGTGCGGACTAGAGAGACCAATACATGATGAACTGATGAAGCCGCTTGGATAAGAGGCGAAACGTCTTCCACAGACAAATACAAGTCCAGTTGCCTTCGATTCAATTTGAGAGAGAGTTTTTCCAAAGTTACACATTTCTGTGTCTTTGATTTCAATAATCTTGCTTCTCACTTTCCTGACAAGACTGCTCAAAACAGCAGTTCCATGTTTTTACCACAGATGTAAATAGGTCTACAGATTTAAAATGTTAACCATTCCCTGTATTTTATTACAGAGACTGAATATTAATTAGGGATGCAGCCTTTTTTTTTTTTTTTTTTTTTTTTTTACCAAACATGCATTGTTATTCTCTGCTGATGGGGGCTCACTGAATTGATCAGGTGCCTTTTATATTTTTTCACACCCTCCCATCAGATGACCTGAGTGTGCCACTGCTCAGCATTTTTGTGCATGTATGTGTGTTCTGTCTTTTCTGTATTTTTCATGTTGCTAAGTTTTGCTTCAGATCAATGTTCCACTTCTTTTCATGCCACAGCATTTATCTAACAACCCACTTCTCGTGTTTCACTTACTGACTATGTAACTGTTTTATAGTCTTATTACTATAGTCCACTGAACAACTTCCCTTCTTCATGTCGCAGCCCCATCTGCAAGCTGGCAGGTTTTAGCTTTTAACAGGTGATCATGGAGAATATGTGATGGGAATTCTCTTATTCCAAGAACAGGGTTTAAATGTGAACTTTTTGAAATCATTTTGAGTGGAAAATGAATGAATTGATGGGAGAGAAAACATGACACCAACTTAAAGCCAGCCCTTATTGTGACTCAGTACTATCTCCTATTTTCTGCCAGTGACACTTAAGTGACTTTTTACAGTTGCCTGGATCGAGGTCATATAGATATAGGCTACACGTTAGATAGATCTGGATATTCACTACATGCTTCGAGGAAGTGGATTTATCCTGTCTGAATCCTGCCTGCCTATTTTGTTCTTACAAATGTAACATGAACACAGCTGGACAAGCAGTCATCTGCCTCTCCCTTTTGATAAATGTGTAAATTTGGTCATTTAATTATTTTTAATCTATAAAATGAGTCGCTTTTAACAACACTAACAGTATTCATGTGATAATTTCAGAATCTAGAAAAAAAAGTTTATGTTCTCAGTCTGCTCTCAATAGTGCTTATGTTCAGATGCCAGTCCATTGTCTGGACACTACAGTGGCAAATGTCTGACTCGACCTTTTAGATGAGAACGTTACCATCAGGTGGCGCAAAGGGATATGTGACGATTTTTAATATTAAAGTCATTAATTTATTTACATGGCGCAATGGAAGAACCAGCATCATGTTGGGAACGGGAACAGATGATACAATAGCATTTATCAGGTCAATTTAACCATAACTCGGTGGAAATCTGCCGCTGACAGGATCTGTAGCGCAGCCTGAGGAGAAATTTAACTGATTAATAAGGCAGACGGACACTGATTCTGCTGAGTGTATCCTTGTCACTGATTTCGTCTTTCTGAAGAGCGATTTCCGACCACACGGCTCAGTGAATAATCCTCCTGAAGATGGAGTTTGGGGAAAGGAAGAGGAGAAGGAAGTCACAGAGCTTTAAACTGGTCACGGATGAAGGTAGGCTGCTGAATGAATGCAAGACCTTGCAAGACGCGCGTCCGTGTCTGGGTGTTTGTCTGGCGCTGTGTGCCAGCAGAGACGACTCTGTAAACAAAAGCGATGGCCACGACAATGCCCATAGTCTGTGCCTCGATTTCAACCAACAGCTAACTCTAACGATTCAAGTCTTACACGTAAAAATCCTCCCTGGACATCTGTCTCCACATAGCTCATTCTGATTAGATTTTAAAGAATGAATTAAGTCAGTAAACAGTTCTAATTAGGAAAATTTGTTGCGCATTCTGAACATGCAACATTGTCCACTTTTAGCTGATGCTGTAAGCTCCAGGCCACCTCTCTTCACTACACTACTTCTTCATACCACCTACAGGTGGTGGTTTCTGCATGGGATGGGAGGGGGGTTGGGGGCTTTCTGCCTCGGTTGACATCACAGTCCCCATCAGATGAAGCACATGAAGCTTCATCATAAAAATGCAACAGGCCGAAACACCATTCTTGCAATCATCTATCAAATACATTTTATTATGAGATCAAGTTTTTATTTGATTATTGCCATATGAATATTTCTTGTAACCTTGCTGTTCTACCTTCAGATTATGAACCGTCATATATGGTGAATTCCAGCTGTAAAGATGCCAATGGAGAGCCTAAGGATGCTGCTGTGCCTGATGGTATGTGCGACTGTAAGGATTAATTTCTGATATAACATAGCAGAGCTCACTAATTCCACTAACACTCCTCTCTCTCAAAGTAGTTTGGCTGGGGGATGAGGGCATGGAGATCAAGAGACAAATCACAGGCATGATGAGGCTTCTGAGTGATAAGACCAGCAGGGTATATCAGCGTGTGGGAACAGAGCAAGACACCTTAACAAAGGAGCCCCAGGAGAGGCACCTGGCATGGGTACATCAGCCTGTACCTTTGTCTCTTGTATCAGAGGACCACCAGAGCAACAGCTGGAACTCTGCAGGGGACCCAGGGCCTTCTCCTTCATCCGTATCCACCCCCATCCCCAACGGTCCAGGCTGTGGCCAGTACAGCACCCGCTCCAAAGCCCTGAGGATCCTCAACAGCACAAAGCATTTAATCAAAGTGAATGAAGCTAACGGTACAGTAACCGAGTATGTGTGAAGAGGACATGAAAAAATATTCTCATAAAATAGAGAAGACATCAGGTCTGGCGCTGAACAGCAGACAAGCGTTTTGTTGTTGAGGTATTTGTGTAAGGCAGGCACTTAGAGGTGTTTTTGGCAAGTTTATACACACAACACATATATGCAGACCTACATTATACAGTGCATCCTTTTTTGTCAGAGATATTGCATGAAAGCACATTGTGCCCGTACAGATATACGTAGTTGAGAAAACCATCACTAACCAATGCACCACTGACTTTCCAGCAGATGTAGTACCCCCTGCTGTGCCAGAAGCCCCCTGCTGTATGTGTAACTGTAAGGGCACCTTGCAGGCTATTTTGCAGGAGCTACGTGCCATGAGGAGAATGATGCAGACTCAAAAAGGTCAGTGGACGAACACACATACTCACACGCTGTGGGAGAGACAGAAAGAGAGAGAGTGAAAATATAATATGCTAACGTCTTTTTTCTAGCATCCTTGGAAAGGCAGGAGCAGACAGCCTCACCATGCCAAACTCGCCTCGGTCCAGGACCTGCTCCTCGTCGCAGGCCCCGCAAAAGGAGGCCAATCTATAAAGTGGCACCACTGACTGTGTCTAGCACTAGAAGGGCTGCTCTTACCCCTCTGGAGGCATCACCACCTATAGTGGCACTTGCGGAATCTGGAAAGAGGGAGGTACCTGAAAAAGAGAAAGACTCATCTACAGCCAAAAATCACCCCGTCTCCTCTGAGGTCTCTGTGCTGCCACCTCAGAACAATCCAGTAACTGTCAACAACACGCACAGTCCTCTCCTGAACCAGATAAGGGAACCACAGTCATTGGAGGTAACCTACATAATAGTGTACATTGATGTACATATGCTCATGTGTGTTTTCTGTGCTTTATTTGTTGCTAATTTATGATTTCAGTATTACAATCGCTCCTTCAGAAACTCATACATTTGAACTTATTCTGTCTAATGAATTGGTTCTAATAAGGAATTTAAATGTATATATTTACTGTATTTACACTGTGAAGAAATCTGATATGTTTTTTCTATTATAACTCAGCCTAACATATATTTTAAAAATCATAGAGATTACAGATGGAAATAAGTGCAGTTAATGTTCTTCCAATTTCCTATTAAGATACAGAAATAAGAAAATAGTTTCTATTACAAAAAGTTCTCTCTTTAGCATGTTGGCCTCTATTTAAGCAATTTAAAATCTATTAACATCATTGTGTATATCAGGAGCCTTTGTCAGATGGCATGCTTTTATGACATGGACAGCAGAACACAATGTTCTCCATGGCTAAAAAGCATGCCATTCAATTTTGTAATAGTATGAGTTTTGCATCATAATCCTCATGCTTTATTTTGCAGCAACATTATGACTTATCTTGTACTCATGGTAATGATTTCTGTTGAACAGTTTGTGTTCTTTTTCCATCTAGAAATGGAATTAATCTTATGTGTTGATTTGCTACTTCCCCATGATATGTCACAATTCACACTGTGTGTTATTTGATTCCTTTTCAGTCTGAGGTGCGTCTCGCTGAGGATTATGACGTATTTATCTCAAGGGCTCAGTTAGACTCCATTCTCGTCAACTATACACGCTCTGGGAGCCTGCTGTTCCGGAAACTGGTGCGCAGCTACAATTTTTAAAAGCGTATTCTTTGGCGCTTTTAATATGGTTAACAGTCATTACAGTCATGTTGCATCACCTGATCATTTCTATCAATTCACTTAATAATAAGCAAAGTTCAATAAAGGCTGAGCAGTGTTTTACCATGGAGATACTATGTTTAGGTGTGTGCCTTCTTTGATGATGCTACCCTGGCCAACTCCTTACCAAATGGTAAAAGAAAGAGAGGACTCAATGATAACAGGAAGGGCTTGGATCAGAATATTGTGGGTGCTATTAAAGGTAGGTGAGAGAAAGATACTTCAGTCAGTATCTTTGTAGCTGGGTAGAACAATCATGACACAGTATTTTGGGGAAACATTAATATAGTTGTGTGAACTGTATCCAGTGTTTACAGAGAAATACTGCACTGAACACAGAATAGAGAAGTTGCCTGGGCCACGAGACTGGGTGCAGATCCTTCAAGATCAGATCAAACTTGCCAGGAGGAGGCTGAAAAGAGGTACTGTGCTGCTATAGAGTCTGCCTGTTACACTTTTCTTGCAGTAATTTAAACTGTATATTTATAGTCTATCTGGTATCCATTTATCTTGTTTTATTATGCAATGTGTTTTGTGAGCATGGTCAAAAAAAGTTACTGTATTATTATCATAAAGTAATAAGTTTACTAATTTAAGTCAGTTATAAAGTTTACCAGTCAAAGAATAGGTCTGTGAATGCATCAGGTAAATCTTCGTGTTCATTTGGCTCCTCAGATGCTGCAGAAGCAGAAGAAGCCTTAAATGGACCTTCTACAAGTAGGAACCACACACAGGGGCAGCTAACACACACACACACACACACACACACACACACACACACACACACACACACACACACACACACACTATTGTACCCATTTATTCAGTTGTCTACTTTTGTCTTCCTGTGTCTGCACCTTTCCCCTCACATCAGTGCTCCCATTTTACAACATCTTTCCATCAGCCCCCCTCTGAGCCCACAATGTCTTTACCTCTCTCCACCTCGCTGTCACAACACACACACACAAACTGGCTTGCTTATTGGCTCATATGTCTTTGTCACGCTGCCGCTGTGACATTTGACATTCTCACGCAGCTTCCCAAAATGTCAGCTAATTATCTTCACACCATGCACCATATCCTCTCTTTCACCTCTCCATTCCAACCTCGATGTCAGAAAAGCATTTCTCTTTCTGCTGTCTCTTTTTTTTTCTTTCAAGGAAGGCTATGAGACCTATGAGACAAAAGCCACCAAATGTGTAAACACAGTTGTCTTTACGTTCTCACAAAAAATGCATTGAGGCTTTTTTGGTGATGTTATTATTATTTTTTTATTACTTTTCTTCCTTACTTTATAGGCTGCGACTATAAGAAGCCTGCAAGTGTGGAAGGGACAGTGATGAACATGACTGGTTGATTGAAGGACCTGCCACCATGGCCTTAGAGCAGATTAGTTGATTGTCTTCATTACTTCTCTAACTTGATGCATTTAGCCACTTTAGATATTTCCTTTGCTGCTATGTGTTATGAATGTAAAGGGAACAAAACAGGACCAAATGAAGAAGAAGCCTGCTTAATGATATCCTCTCTCTTGCTCTCTCTCTCAAACTCTCACACACACTCTGCCTTTTGTAATCCTTAAGGCTTTTCATTTGACATATATGAAACCACTTGGATCTGGGATTTTGTGACAGCTGACAATGAACTATACAGTGGTTAAGCAATGTCAGGTCATTTTCATGTTCAGAAGTTTACATTATAGGCGACAGCTTTAAAAGCACAATTGCCTAGTTCAAATATGTCATTACTAGGAGGAGTCACAAGCCTAAAACGAGACAAAGTACTGTAACAGTATAGCATTCATATATTTTGCACAAATTACATGTTATGGGAAGTTTCCCATTGTGGATTGTGCCTTTTAAGTGACCAGTACTTCAATGGGTGTAATGTGCAGTGCCGCATCCGCCTCTTTTCCAAACATTAAAGTAAACATTTGATGTATTTTTGGCCAATTTTTCTAATTAAAAATGGGTTGATAGGCTGGCTGAAAAATAATGATAATAAAAAATACAGTAATCTATCAATAATGTTTCTTTTCATGATTAGAATCTCTAGGCTATGCATATCAGTGATATTGTTGTGAATATTGTGATGGAATTGATGGAAATACATAATTTTTCTTTCATTTCTGCTCACAGTGCATATAAAATGAATAGTTGTTTCCATCATTAAATATGGTTTCTTCACAACTGCGTTTTTGTGTTGTGTTTATATGCCTGACAGTTTAATTAACAACATAAGAAATGAGACAAATAGAAGTGACATATTGATAAATTTCTGCCTGAAGAGGCCCAAGAATTGATAAACAGTATCATCCTAATGTAACATAGCAGTGTAATTAAACACTAGTTGCCATAGTAACATAATTATTATCAAAAGATAAGCTCATAAATGAAAGTTTCCAAACCTCAGCGTTTTTAAAGTAGCTACACTTTGAGCCAGACAATGTTTTGGTGCTGTGGAAGCAATTGGAGGGAAAACAGTAAATTAAAGGTACACTCCATTGTAGAGATTTTGTTGCCAGACTTCACAGCTCGTTAAAGGGGATGTTAAAGCCGCCACTGTGCAGGCAGAGGACCCTTTGAGATCTCGTGAGTTTCCTCTTTGTGTTGCAACACAAATATTTTTCTATGAAGATGATGCGGGGCCGTATACATATATTGATCAAAATATAGTTAATTATAAGTGATAGCTTGATTTTTTTGTAGTTTAGTCCTGGATCAGAAGACAAATATGCCTCCCTTTTTGTCAGGCGTTCTCAGAAGACGCCCGATTCGAGCCGCAGTGCATTGTGGTGCAGTCCCCGCTCTTCTGTCGGGATCCACCGCTAACGTGAAGCTGGTAAGGATAAACTGGTCAGAGCAATTAAAGGGGAAATGTTGCAAGAATATAACTCCGCTTTGGCCCTAAAATCGCATATAGGGCAGTTGTAAACACTTCTATTGCACCATATCATTACAAACTTTGCACAAGTCGCATGTTTAGCATTGTTTTATTGATACTAAGTCTGATGTTGCACACATCGCATGGCGAGGGACAGGAAAGGGTTAATTTTTTCCGCCGCCGACATTTTTGTTCGGCGGTCTACGGCAACTTTTTAACTTACATGTGCAACGAGCTGGCGCTATGTTTCACAACTGTGTGTCACATTTGTAGTGCAGCGTGCACGGTGTGTGTTTTTAAATGAATTACAGCTCGCCGGCCCGGACGCTCTCTGCTCTTTGTTGCTCAGAGCTGCTTATGCTCATCACCTCATGCATGGATCAGCGTTTGCTAGCAAGAGCTAGCACCGAAACGAGAACTGCATTTTAAGCAAAACAAACAAACGTGAAAGATGCCGCTGTCACTGTCAGCATATACATCTCAAAGCTGAGAGCCCAGTGGTTTATAATGTAGGGTCCAATACACTGAATGGACAAGTTTACCCCTGGGCAGCGCTAATATTGTCAGCCAGTGCCTCAGGGTTGAATGAACTTGGCAACATTTTGTCTCTTGAACACTCCCACTGTTTACTAACCGAAGCCCCCTCAGTGACTCACAGCATTTTAAACCACAAACCGGGTTAAAAGTAAACAATAACTTCATTGGCTTGTCTTTCAGGTGGCCAAGTGTTTCCCACAGGCATGTCATTGTGGATCATTCGTTTGTTATTTCTGTTGAAACTACAAATATGAGAGTCGATCAGCTCGCTCCAGCTCATTGTGAAGTTTTATGTTGTCAGTGGTGAGTGTGTGTGTGTGTGTGTGTGCCACAGTTTGTAGAAAGATCTTAGATGTGGTGCTTTGTTACTTGTAAGAATTTACTAGTGTAAACCTTACACTCCAGTAACCCCTACCAGCTTTTTCTGTCTTACTAAACAGACAGAATTCAATAAACCCTGTGCCTGATAATTAAAATACATAAGTTCCATTCTTAAATTAGTTAATATCAATGTTTTTTTGTTTTTTTATCAGGAACAAACATATGTAGAGTAAGCTAATGGAGTCCAGTACAGTAGACCTGCAGAAATACTAACTTAGAATTGATCATCATTTGCCAGAGAGATGGTGATTTAATTCGGTTCACGTTTGTAGCTGTAAGTTCTGGTGTTGTGTTGCTCTCAGAAGGTGTACGTAACGTTTTGTATACAAAATATTATTACTTACTATTATTCAGTGTCGATTCAGCTCTGTAGTTATTTCTGTCACTTGGAAAAAAGATGACAACAATTAGTCAATGGATAGGTGGACTGACAGAAAATGTATCTGCAACTATTTTGTTGAATGACTAATTGTTTGAATAATTTCCTCTTTCTAGTGTCTCAGTTGTGAGGATTTGCTGCTGCTTTTCGCCGTTTTATATAATTGTAAACTGAATATCTTTAGATTGTGGACTATTGGACAGACATTACAAGAAACATTGCAAGGTATTACCAAGGGCTTTTATGAAATTGATTTTAACTGGCATTTTTCATTGTGTTCTGACATTTTAGAGTAAGGAATTAATTGCTTAAATTGGTAAATAAATTGATAATAAAAATAAATATAGTTGCAGCCCCAAAAATGACAGCAGAGTTAAATCAGTAGCTGTCTGATGCAGTCTTAAAATATTAATATTATAAGCTGCACAAACACAGGATTCATTGCAGTGCTGCTGCTTCATACTGTACAGATGTTCAAACTTATTTGTTCTTTGATTCATGATTTATTTGAAATGATGCACAAAAGAGCACATTTGTGCAGGTGCACAGGTGACATTGCAATGTGGTGAATGAACGGATTTAAAAAAAAAAATGCTATTATTTAAAGTCTCTGAAAGTAACACAATCTTCCTCCAGTCCTCTGTGACACCCAGTGTGTGTTTCTAATCGCCTGTTTCATTATTTCTGTCCCGGTCATTAATGTGGTCCTAGTGGTGAGGGCCCAGAGTTTCTTCAGACATGTCCGTGAGGGAGTCCTTTAACCCCGAAAGCTATGAGCTGGACAAGAACTTCAGGCTCACACGCTTTGCTGAGCTCAAGGGCACAGGCTGCAAGGTTGGCTCTCTTATCAAAATCTACTGTGGATGCATTATTGTCTTTGTACAAATCAATTAAGCATTCTGCCTGATAAAGAATGTGGCATAAAAAATAATGTGTTAAAATAATGGTTATTTTCTCTGGTCACAGGTGCCGCAAGATGTGTTACAGAAGCTGCTAGAAACCCTACAGGAGAACCACTATCAAGAAGATGAACAGTTCCTGGGGGCAGTTATGCCTCGATTAGGTAATTATGCTCTTCATATAGCACTATTATAACAAATACACTAAGTGCTTAATAGTAATGATGCTTAATTAGTCAATAGGAAAAACTCAAAAATGTATGGTATAAAAAAATCATTGAAGATGAGTGAAATATGGTATGTTAAAGAAATGTCTTTATGTGACACTCCCCAGACAAGAACTCTCATTTGTGGTTCAAAATCAATTTCATGGCAGCACTGAAAACATAGTTGCTTCATTTAGGACTCTGAAAGCATGCATCCTCACCCACAGTAAGATCCTGCTGTATTATACACAAGCTCCAGATAACCTCACAATGTTGACTCCAATTTAGGCAGGGGTCTTGCATGAACAGTAGAAAGAAGTACAGCAGGATACAAGACATTTTGTTGCTTTAAATGTATTACATAAAACCTGACCCCTCAGTTTGCACAGGTCACCAGTTTAGACACACTAAAATATCATGGGATGGCATCATTTCATTCTACATTAAAGCCAAGCAGTCACATTCTGCACAACCTGAAGCCATCTGACTGTATTGTTTTTGTTAAGGGGATGGGGACACAGTACTATATCACACATACATCAAAAAACTATCTTTACAAAATATCACAAAGACAGCTTTTTTATTTTTGAAGGCATAGGTATGGACACCTGTGTGATACCTCTCAGACATGGAGGCCTTTCTCTGGTCCAGACTACAGATTACATCTATCCTATTGTGGATGACCCCTACATGATGGTATGGATCTCCTCTTTTAAGGGCTTTACATGCGACACATGGATGGATGTCACTGTTTTTATTCTTTGTAGATATAGGCCTAGTTTACACACCCAACCCTTCATGTGCTTAATTTTTTGTATTTATTTTTTAGGGGAGAATTGCTTGTGCCAATGTTCTAAGTGACCTGTACGCCATGGGAGTGACAGAGTGTGACAACATGTTGATGCTCCTGGGAGTCAGCAACAAAATGTCAGAGAAGGTAAGAGGCATGTTAGTTGATGCATTCACTTTTGTGTGTCTGGCAAAATATCTGCAAGAACCAACTGTGTTAATTATCAGTGTAGTCATAGTTATATTCCACTGTACTCTCTGCTTCTGCTCTGACTTCACTGGGTTTTTACAGGAGAGAGACAAAGTCATGCCACTGATCATCCAGGGATTCAAGGATGCTTCAGAGGAGGCAGGCACATCTGTAACAGGAGGACAGACGGTGCTCAACCCCTGGGTGGTGATGGGAGGAGTTGCTACAACAGTCTGCCAGCCTAACGAATTTATCATGTAGGAATGAGTCTCTGTTACACATTTCCTTACTTCTGCTGTTTGAGCTACTCACTGCTGCTTAAGAATAATGTTTAATTTTGTTGAAATGAAACTTATCATGATAATGTCATGTTGGACATTTCTTAGGCCAGACAATGCAGTGCCAGGAGACGTGTTGGTGTTGACCAAGCCACTTGGAACGCAAGTGGCCGTTGCAGTACACCAGTGGCTAGATATTGTAAGTTTGCTGCTCAATCATGAATAATTATGTCTGGAGAGTTATTGTTTTTTAAGGATGACTACTAATTTTTTTCAATATCTCAGCCTGAGAAGTGGAACAAGATCAAGCTGGTGGTAACCCAGGAAGATGTAGAGCTGGCCTACCATGAAGCCATGATGAACATGGCTCGGCTCAACAGGACAGGTAATACCATTATGAATGTGTCCCCATAATTGATTCAGAGCCATAACTGCCTTGCACAGTGTTGTTGAACTTTTGGTTCTTGTCATTATTTTTCAATTAAATTACCATGCTAAGTTGAGCATAACTACGGCAGCTGTTTGCCAGAGAAGCATTGAGTTTTTGAACAGCAGCAACCTCTGCTGCAGCTCGGCTGTATTGCACCCTTTGCTGCTCAGTCTCTTCTCTGCTGATAATTTCAATTTTAACTTAAAACCATTAACTACTAATCTACTTTAAAATACAAAAAATTCATGGGAGATAGTAGTTGCATACTATAGTTTCATGCTCGCAATACACGATTGTCATCTCATATAAACTGGGACCTGGTCACACAGAAGCCAAAAAATATTTCTTCAAGGTTGGAAGTGTGGGTACACAATAGGTTTTAGTAATTGTTTTTGTTGCCCTTATTACATCAGGTTGTTATTGTTGCCTATTATTAATTTATAAATAACTTGAGGATTAATACTTGAATTGCAATATCTGTCATCATAATGGTTGTTTGTTTGCTTTCAAGATTGCATGTTTGGCCCACAGTGAGTTACAGTCTTTGTGAATGTTAACACACACGGAATAATCTGTATTTGTTCATATCACTGACTAATCTTCAGCCATGAAAACAGAGTAGTGCATATCCCTGATCAAGACAATTAATCCTCCAGACGCCCTTCTAAGTCTCTCTGTTTTCCCCTGTAGCGGCTGGTCTCATGCACACCTTCAATGCCCACGCAGCCACCGACATCACAGGTTTTGGCATCCTTGGCCATGCTCAGACATTGGCACGACAACAACGAAGTGAAGTGTCATTTGTCATCCACAACCTCCCAGTGCTGGCCAAGATGGCTGCAGTGTCCAAGGCCTGTGGGAACATGTTTGGTCTCATGCACGGCACCTGTCCTGAAACATCAGGTGTGTGTGGATTCATGGTTATTTCCTTCTTATTTAATGTACCTAACTTTTCTACCTCATGCCGTTTTTTTGAGTGAGCCTCAGAAAGTGTTTTATAATATTACAAAATATGCAACACAGGAAAACATTAATAAAATGCTGGTTCACTCTCTGGCAGTCATAACTACAAAGATTCAGTCACACTTGGTCTTTTTGCCAAGGAGGCTGTAAGCCCCTGGACAGAAAACCTCAGAGTCCTGCCTGTATAGTATGGATTGTGAAGATGAACAAAATCTGAAATTTGAGTCTGTATTTTATATGCACCACATGAGGTGAAGCCAGTTTACTTCAAATGTTGTTTCCAGTGATAATTTGTTATGGCATGTGAATACAATTTTGTAGCTAGGACAAGATAAAGTGAATAACTAAAACATGGTAACAACAGACTATAATTAAGAAATATTTGAAGCAAGGAAGCAAAAAAACAAAACAAAACTACAATATATGGAAAAATGCATGGAAAACCAGAAATGAGCTCTGAGGGACACCAATGGAAAGGGGAGCCCAAAAAGACAGAAATCCCTACAGAGACTGAATAACATCAGTCAGAAAGATAGGATGACAACCACTGCACTGCTCATCAAGCGCCATCCATTATCACCAAACACCTGAGCCTGTCAACAACATTATGTGTATCAGTATCAAAGGCAACATGTAGCTTTGACTGTAAGAGAACTGAGGACTCATCAGCAACACTACACATTAAAAAACATGATTTTAATTGACCTAATGTCCTTTCATTTGCAGGAGGCCTGCTTATCTGTCTGCCCCGGGAGCAGGCTGCCCGCTTCTGTGCCGAGATCAAATCTCCAAAATATGGAGAGGGCCACCAAGCGTGGATCATCGGGATCGTAGAGAAAGGAAACCGCACTGCTCGCATCATTGACAAACCTCGGATCATAGAGGTAGCACCACAAGCTGCCACGCAGAATGTCAACCCAACTCCTGGTGCAACCTCTTAATCCTCACTGGCTGAATCATAGACCGGAACCCAAAAGCTCTGTTGAGTGATTTTAGACACATAAACTACAAAACCATCCTAGAGTGTTGAAATATATACACAATATAGTACGTACACAGAAAAGACTGGGTTGGCGTGTATCTACATGAAAAACAGCACACACACCACACAGTGGCCCGGGGAGCATGTCACCACCCAGTGGACTCAACCTGCAGTATCCCCATGATAAAAATTGGTAAGAAATAGAGCATACTTAAAATCCATATGCCTTTTGTGTCTGTTGTATTCTGTTATGTTAAATGTGCTTGACTGGCAGGCAGCTTCTGGTGAGCGAGTGATGAAGACAATAATCTGATACTGTTGATTCATTTTGAATCTTAGGAAGTCTGGAGTCTGTTGCCTCTTTTAAAGTTGTTCTCATAAGCAACATCAAGGTGATGTGATGGTGTTTTTTGTTTGTCCATTCACTTTGTACAGTTATAAAGCCTAGTATTAGTTCATTGCTGTAACTGATGCCTTGAAAGAAACTGAGTGTGACCAGAATGGTTTGTTTTTTATTACTTTGACTTTTTGTAATGTCCCCACATAAACTAATAAATATTCAAATAGAAGACGGCTTGTTCTCGCTGTTTGGGAGCTGCAGTCATGTGAATGAACTAGGTCAAAATGACATTATCTATTTACATCATATAACTGCAGATTGATTGTTAACATAAACAGCTGATGCAAGTCATAAATGAATCACGGTTTAAAGTCATAGATGAGAAGAAATGACCATAGCCCTCAGGAGATGGACCCTCTACCATCTGCATTCCCAATAACAATCAGAATTGTGCAACTGTATAAAAGGGAAAAAAAGTTTGTCAGTCTGCAATTGCCCTAATCTGTGAGCTTGCTGCCTGTTGCCTTTGCTCAGGATCTGGTGCATTTAGTTTTGCTTTCTCAATGTTGCCGTAAATGTACTGAGAGAAATCTGACTTAGTGTCAAGAAGCTTCCAGCTGATCAAAGTCCAGATCATTTTTGTTTATCCTAATAGCAGGAATGAATCTGGAAGGCCTCTGTAAATGTTCTTATGGATATCAGGAACAAAACATAACCTCCACCCCACCTCTTATAATAAACTTCTCTTATAATAGATTGTTTTTCTGTCTTTTTTTGAAGCATTAAAAGTGATACTTTTATTGTTTGAATGTGTAATGAAAGTTACCAGTACGATGAATTCATTTCTAATGATTTGTATTTCTTCTGTTTATTAACGCTCACATGCTAGTAACAGTAATCGTATGTAATGTATGTGTAATGGTGTTTTATTTTAAATCAATAATGACAAACACCCTAAAATGAGCAGGCAAATTTATAAATGCTGGCATATAACAAATGATTTACATCTTAAAACATAGCACTGAAATCTTTAGGTAGATATATTTACAAGCGTCATATGAACAAACTATAGACCACACCTAAATATTATATTTAGATTCATTACATAACATTAATTTCATGTACAGTCTATGGCATAAACTGATAAACTGTTTCAAGGAGAAAAAAACAGTCATTGCAAAATCTAAATGTGCCAAAATCAAAGGGTACATCTTTCCCCCAGCACCAAACAGCTGTGAAAGGTACAATATAAATAGAAATAAATTAGAGGTTTAACAACTCTTCCTTTTGTCTGAGTGAGCGGAATGACAGCCTCCTATAATATGACCCACCAGAAAAGCAAAAAGATCACAAGTGCAACCTGTCACCAGAACTTTGTTTTGTTTATATGAATGAAGCCTGTCAAAGACTGACTCACAAGTTGCGTGTCAGCCAAACCCATCAGAGCAACCCACAATGTCTGTTATATGTGCTTTTTCCCATTTTCCAGCTGCACAAGCTTTCCATGCTCCACCATCTTTTTCCCATTTTCCAGCTGCACAAGCTTTCCATGCTCCACCATCTTCTTATCATTTTCAGGCTTGAAAAGTCCTTGGATATCAAGCATGGCCTTCCGAATGTGCTGACCAAACCGGCATGAGTCCTGCAGGTCACACAGAGTGGGAATAATGAGAGTGAGACAGAAAAGACTATTGAGTTTTGAAAGGTTACCTAAACAGTCTACAGATGGATCAATAATATGCAGTACTCTCATTTTGTGCTCTTACTGTGTCAGGGCTAGAGAACTTGCTTGAGATGTGGAATGTGATGAGGTTTTCCCCAACAATGATATAAGACACACCATAGCCATCATCAGCCACCTGTGGGTACACGAGAGATACCATCATTTTATTGCACTAAACCTTCCAGAGCGGGACAACTGGGCCAAACATTATGAGCATGGAACTTGTGCACATCTCTAAAATGAAATGATCTAACTCACTGGGCCAAATCCTCCACCAGCACCCACATATTTAGGGAACTTGTTGATGTCAACTAAATTGAGCTGCTGCTGTGGAGTCTGGCTGGTAGACAACTTCCAGGGCTCTGAAAGCACCTAGAAGCAAAGGCATTGAATGTTGTGAGGGAAATGGCAGATTAGAAAGAAGAAAGGTTATGATAGGTATAAAAAGAATCATTTGAATCAGAAATCAATAAAAATGATGCTGTAACCTTCTCAAGAAATGGCGAGTCAACGCCAAGGTATTTGGACACTATGTAGAGACAGAAGAGGTGACGGTCAATACCAGAACCAGTCATGGCCAGACGATACATGTTTTGATGTTTATCTGCTGCCCTCCGAAACAGGGCAAGTCTCTGGACATTCTGATCACAAAGACAACAAGAAAACACACAATTTAAAGTCTTGTTCTCACAAAAGAATAGTATCCAAGCCTGAACTTGTGACATTAACATCATATCAAAATGACCTTATTTTCTGTTGTGTCATGAGTGTGAGTTTAACCTAGAACATCAGAGAGTTCAAAGTCCAGTGCACTGACACACAGGGACATATTGTCAGTAGGTCTTGGTGACCAAGTCCACAGCAGCACAATGTGACCTCTTACAGCATGGCCTGCCACATATTTATCAGTAGGATCGATGCAGATGTCACTGATTGTGAATTTGTGAGCCTGATAACACACATACATATGACACCAGATATGCCCAAAGTCTGATTATTTTGCAAAAACTTGGAATTATTTAATCCAGTAAAAAGTTTTAATGTCTACAGCTCTGCTGGACTTGCTACTACAAATACAATTTGAGCAGCTAAGCAAAGCTGAAACCAACAGAACTTTATGTAATGTAGCTTTTATGTTGCATTATCCTGATTTATTTTTAGTGTTTCTGTGCATGTATGTGTTTCCTTACTGTTCCACTTGCGTCTTCCATGGCTCTGACAAATGCAACAGCCTCAGAGGTACAGGAGCGTACTGTCTCCGTCCGACCGTCTCTGAACATACGAGTCATTGATGACTCGTACGTCAGACAAAACACTCCCTGGTCCTATAAAGCAGATGGATTAATGCGATTTAATGATGGCAAATGATACAACTTAACATTTAAAAGACGATGGTGAGCAATAATGTCAGTAATGTGATTCCAGGCACACAGGGCTGATTGAAGTCCTACCCTGAACTGTGCCAACTGCAGGGCCAGTTGGATGAAGGCATCAGGGCTGGTCCTGCACTTCTTGATCAGACCTTTCCCAAACTCAGAAAAGAGATAACCATGGAAGTCCACATCATCAGCTATCTGCTTGGCCGATAGGTATGAGGTCCCAATGATCTCTTGACACTAAGAGTGGGCGAAATCATTTAATGATGGAAACATTGCTAACATAGCAAACAACATGCTAATAACAGGCTCTACTGCACCTCCTTTGGAATCTGCCACTGCAGTCGAGTGGGATGAGGCAGGCCTTTGTTCACATCCCCTTTACAGTGTCCCTCTTCTGTGTAGCCAAGATGGAAGCAGTCTGTTGCAAGGACATACTACACAGACAGAAAAGGACAGCTGAATATTATTGTAAACTTTGAATTATTGCTTTAACATATGATACCTGTGCACATTTCATACCTCCCACATATGTCCTACAACTGGTGCATCAGCCCAAGAATGTTCAGCATTTATCCCCATTTTTCCATTTGGATAAGAGATCAAGGTAAAAGACTTGTCAAACCACCTGTGGGACAAGAACATTTTTAGGGAATAAAGCACTAAAATTCGAGCCAGTGATGAGGATAAGAAATGAGGTCTCCCCTCCTCTGCCTACCTGTCGTAACATTTTCCATGGAGCAGGGATTTGGCGTAACTATCAAGTGAATTGGTCTTTGCAGGGTCATAACCCTGCGGCTCATCATCCAGTGTCAGGAAGAAGGCAGCTGATTCAATGGCATCCAGGGACACTTTGTTTACTCCCAGGCTGAAATACTTAATCCGAGCCCGAGCCCATGGAACTCTAGAGATGAGAGTGAGACAATTTGATCTATATTTATCTCAGTGAGTGAGTATGTGTCCTGTGCATGTGTTTGTGTTTGTATATACCTGTTTCCTGCAGTCAGGGCAGCTAATTTGAGTTCTCCCGGCTGGGGTTCCGATGTATCATTGAGGATCTTTTGAAACTGAGTCTCAAGTTCACTGGGTAAGAGGTGGCGCCCTCCGGTGTACAGCCACACTTGGAAGAACCGGCCCTTGTGGTAGACAATCAGGTGCTTACGGTCGGTCAGGTGCTGCACAATATCTGCAGGGATAGTTCAGCCAGAACGACAACAACAGAGTAAGTAATGTTTGCTGTAACAACAAAGAGTAAAGGTAGAATATTATCAGAAGTGCAATCAATTAGGAACCAGCTCACACCTTTTGCCTTCAGTGCAGTTGTTAGAGGGTAAATCAACATTGAAACACACACTGGGCAGAAAACTGCTCTATGTGGGTTGCAACTTAAGCCTGTTACACTTGTGGCCATCTCTCAGTTACGGATGTCAAAGCATGTGTTCAGCTTTTAAAAACTAGTGGAAAACATGTATGTGTGGCCAAAACTTCAGCTGAAAAGTTTGAATCCAGCACAGGAGGAACTGTCTGTCCTACTTGACAACACCAAGTGTTGATTCACCCCTTAAACTATGCAGACCTGAAAAGGTGCTCACCTGTTTCAATGCCAGGGATGCGAGTGGTGTTAAACATCCTCTCCATCTGAGTAGAACACATAGGAACAGTCCCCACAGCCCTCAGCTGAAAAGGAGAAAGAAATGAAATCATCCCTAAGTTTAAACCAATGGTAAAAGAAATCTAATAGATTTAAAGGCCAAAGTTGAATAGCTTTAGTTATTTTGCACAAGTTATTTTTGTATTTTTGTTTTTGTCTGCTTTCTTCTTGTTGGTTTAAAGTGGTAACAGCTGAGTTGGAAAAATGTGCTTTACATACTCCCAAGCACTAATAAGGATTTATGAATATTCAAAAAGAAATCTGATGAACGTTTGGGGTTGTATGGAGTATGGATTAACTTTAACTTTGATTGTTGCTTGTGTAGTCATGAATATGTAAAAGGCTCAGTGTTTATTCATAGACTAGATAGAAGGTACATGGAGAAAAACTTAATAATGTAGTAATGTCATTACATGGTGGTAATGCCATAGCAAGCATTACCGGTGCATGTTCACCACGTTCCAGTTTGCGTCTGTACTGCAGCATGGCATGGACCACATTCCCCGCTCGCGCAGCCTGTCGGTGTGTTGGGGTCATGTACAAGAGGTCCTTCACATAAATAAATGCACCAAATAGACAAACAAGACAAACTGAGTCAACAAAAATAAAGACGTAAAGCAGAGTACAAATATAAATCAAAACAAGACATTTATTGCAAAAATTCTTACTGGCCAGTAGA
This sequence comes from Seriola dumerili, assembly GCF_002260705.1. Taxonomy (NCBI): domain Eukaryota; kingdom Metazoa; phylum Chordata; class Actinopteri; order Carangiformes; family Carangidae; genus Seriola; species Seriola dumerili. The sequence goes on along the minus strand of NW_019174474.1, from coordinate 4,400,841 downwards.
AAGGTCAAATTTTGAGAATTAAAGGAATTACATGTATATATTGCTTATAACTTTCCCACCTTATAATGTATAATTTCTATATTAGCCAACTAAAATTTAGAACAGAGCATTACTAATACACTCCACTTGTATAAGAAAACTGATCTGGTGACAGTCTTTCTTACCATTATGTAGAAGTTACTGTTCACCATGATAGGACTCCTCCCCCTGAGGTAGATGTACTCCTCCCACCAGTCACTTACCTAGGGCAGATATAGATTATAACATTATGATTCAGCTGAATTTGAATTCTAATGTTGTATCACTTCTTTAAAGACTACTCACATAATTTGTTGCCCACCAGGATTTTAGGATCAAGTATCTCTGCAGCTGGGTTGCCTTGGAATCTTTAAAGTCATTGGCCAAAATCTCCATTTGGTTATACTGCTCACCGTCCAGCAGAGGACGAACCGACTCTAGGTACTGTGGGAAAAACATGGTGTGTGATGTCAGGACAAGGGAACAGTGTTATGTAGAAACACAGCTGATATAATAGAGCAGCTGAGGAACACAAACAGAAAACCTGGAAAAAAAACCTTGCAGATGTGCAGTGCGGCTACGGGGTAATGACAGATTTTACTACTGTACAACTTTATTTAACTTTCACAAGATGCAGGAGGGCAGCAGGAACAGTAGATGGTGATATAGTTGAACCATTATCTGTATAGTTAAGCAAGCTACATTCATCAAATGTTTAGAAAAGGCTTCATTGTGTAGGTTTAGGTCATGTGTTAGATAGGTTGAAATTTAAGCTGTAAAAGTCATAAATGGAAGATATGTGATATTAGTTTTCAAATAATCAAATGGATAATATGAGAAAAGGGGCTGTTTACATAACAGGTTACACTATATTACACTTCAATATAGTTGACAGTTGGTATATGATTATAGTCAGTTTCTGGTCATATGGCTTGAAGCTGACATACATATTCAGACAGTCCTTGACTGACCTGTCCTCCACCCATACAGGTCAGGCATTTTCCCCAAATACCAACAGGGACCACTGGGCCAGTGCCCCCCGGGGACCTCCGACCTCTAGGGGGCCTCCAAACTCCCACCAACTGTGGCCTGTTTGTTAGTTTGTTTTTTGGTTTTGTTTTTTTAAATAAAATCAGATAAATGAATTGAGTGTGTGTATATTTAGATACAAACCAATGAATGCAGAGTTTATTTGCAAATAAGAAATGCTATAATCAGTTTGCTAGCTGTGTGTGTGTTTGTGCGCGTGTGTGTGTGTGTATCATGACGATGAAGAATGAGGTCAGAGGTCAGGTGGTGACTGAGGAAATTTAGCGGCAAAGTCGGGTGGTCACGAAAGACACTTCTTGAAACATCATGGAAAACGAATGGATTCACAGAAACACGTATTCGGACGAACATATTAGACTTTTTCGAAAGTCGGCTACTTAGCTTGCTAGCATTAACAAAGAGTCTGGAGAGGACGATATTAATGTTGTAGAGGAGGAGCGACAGCAGCCGCAACAGCCAGAGAGCCACAGCCCTGCGACGGACACCTGCCCACCTGCACCCCCCCCCCCCCCCCCCCCCCCCCGCCCCCCCCCCCCCCCCCCCCCATCTCCACCTGAGTAGCTTGACTGAGTTACCTGTTTAGCAGCCCAACAATTTATTACTTGCTTCCTGTTTTCGGACATTATGAGAATTAAAAATGAACTGAGAACAAGGAGGAGGCAACGTCGCTTGAGCTCTTCATCAATCCTTGCAACAGAGTCGAGGAGACGTGGATTTGATGCGGTGGAGGAGTTTTGGAGGAGAAAGGCCAGAAAGAATACCGTCACATCAGGTAGGCCTAGTTTCTCTCACATTATTATTCACACATTATGGATCTTATGTCCTATATGTATATATTTTTCTCTCCAAGGTGTTGTGTTTACAATGAGAAGTAGTTGACATTGGTAGGTTTTTAGAAACATGACTATTGTATCATTGCGTCTCTATATCAGGATGGTTTATATGATGGAAAGCCTGAATGGTACAGATTACATACATTATTTGTCATAAGTCTACCTAAGCAGAGCACTATGAATCGATCACTGTGTGTGTGTGTGTGTGTGTGTGTGTGAGTGATGGATTGATTGATAGAAGAATCTGAATCATGAAACTGTTGGTGGAAGTAGGGCAGTATGTGCTTGCTTACGCCGTTCAGCTACACACTGTACATTAATGCGTTGATATTGTTGCTGCTGGCCCAGGAAAGTATTGTTTTATTCATGTATCGTGAATCCTGTATGATGGAATATATCTACAGGTGTTGATATTGTCCTTCATCTTGTGATCATAGGCTGTAGCCTGTCAGTGTAACTCCTGTAAATGTTACCAATGGATAATAGCCTCCGCTGAAAACCTATAATTCAAAACCTTGGATTGCGAGTGTGGGGAGAGCAGGTTGGGGGTTTTGTAGTAGATTGTAGCAGATTTTGTGCTGATTTTCTCAATATGTTTAATCACAGCTGAAAATGTTTGAAGAATTTCAATGAATTAGCTTATTTAAGTGCACAAGTCTAGATTTCTTTGAAATATCCACCATGTAGGTAAAATGATGTCTTTTGTGTACGTCCATGCCATGTATTTCAAGAAACTTTTGGGCCACATTCACTTGTGTGTTTTGGTCATGAAAAATCAATACTGTGGAATTACACACCCTGTGAATTGTATCATCCACACTGGGCACAGGGAGCCTGGGTAAAGAGGCCTGGAAACTGTAGAGCAGCGGTCTGCGTCCAGAGAACATCTTCACCAGGCTCTGGTAACAAACAAAAAACACCATACATCAAACACAGACGGTAAAACAGATTATCCTTTATACCAGATTCTAACAAGAATCAACCACACCCTCTGCACTGAGGGAGGGACATGAAGATTACATCGATGATGTAATGGAAACCGGACAATTCAATGGAACTTGAAGTACAAATTGAAATGTTTGTGAAAGACAAAGGGACAAACATACCAGCCACACTTTGGTAGACGTGCTCATTTTTCCATGGGATTCAAAAATCCAGCCATGGTAGGAGAGCAGAGCTTTGAGAGTGTATCTCAAAAGGTAGATGAGGAACAGCCACAGACCAGTGGCAAAGAGGATGGCACTCAGCACCGCTCGGGTCTGCACTGACATATAGTCTCTGCTCAGAAAAGGCACAACACTGCCCTTGTCATGTTATCAAAACTCAAAGATGAAATCAAACAGAAAAGACTATAAATGTAGATTTGAAACAACTGATTCACTGCATAGCTCATCTAAACAAGCCTATGCTCCAGCAGAATACTTAAAAACTGAACCAAAACAGTGAATGATCATGCTGGACTGGGGGGGGGTTTCTGACCTTTGTGGTAGGTTATCCTTGATGGCGTCAATCATTCCTAGAGAGGGGTCTATGCGTATATACAAGGAACTCATCATGGCAATCACAACTATCAGCCAGCTGGACGGACTGGCTGGATAGACTCCAGCCAATACTCCATTCTGTGATTAAAAAAAACGGGATTCAGTATAAACACAGCATGAATCTTTGTGTCCTATGCTCTGCTCAGACAACGTGAAAGAAAATGCACAAACACACGCATTGTAAATACTAAACTATAATCATGAGTGACTCCACATTTTTTGAACAGTGATAGCCAGAGGTATATCTGGCTATACCTTGAATTGTATGGCCTTCTTCTTCCATGCTGTCACTCCTGATAGGTAGATGTTTTTGATGACCTCTTGACTCAGCTTAAGGTCCACACCATCAGGGCGCACGGTGAACTGGAAGCCCACCGCCTGATGCGCCTCAGCCATCGCTGGGTATTACTAACATGGAAAGCAAAGGGAAACTATCAGGTTTCTGACTGGAATATTTAAAAATATATAATATTTGAATAATAATATTTTAGAAAAGAATTAAAAAACCTTAGACTTAGCAGTAACACATTTTACAGTCTGAAATATTATTTAATCTGTTAACCTTCTATATAAGCTTGAATGTAAACACAAAAATCACATCAACTCTCCTAATTTTAATGTCATCTATACTTTAAATGTCATCAAGCAATGTATGTTGTTTTGTTTCAGCTCTAGATGCAGGTCCTTCCAAGATTTCAATGTCCACAAGCCATATCCCTTAATATCTAAAGATTAGATAACGCTTTTATTTCTTACAATCTCCCATGGAAATGCGCCCGCAGCAAAGACCCAAATTTCAATTTAATTCATCTCAACATTGTTAGAATCTTGAGATATTTAATTCACTGCTATGGTGGCATTAAATAAGAGTAACATCTATTTTTTTTGCTAATTAACCTCTAAAATAACCCAATAGACATTAAATTGATCAAGAGTAACAAGAACATAGGCAGACTTTGACAGATCTGACTCACAGTTGTTAAATTACTTAAGAGAAAGTTGCACTGTTTGTCTGTAGTGTTTGCTCATAATGTGACAAGAAAGGGCACTGATATGGGATTCATGGATGTCAGAATGAAATGTTGCAAAGCTGGAAGAGTTCAGTTATTGTATTATAAATGATTTGGCCTTGTTAAATTCTAAACACAAATATTTGGAGTTCACAAGCCACTCCATGTAATGGCCAGGGTGACAGGTCTAGGATTTCTTTTTCCATGTCATATGACTGAACAGTCACCAAGTGGGACAAAGTTCAATGGCCATATATAGCGGCGCACCGGCTGAGCATGTGCACAAACCTGAGATGGGCATGAAAATATAAACACAGAGTACAACCCACAGATGAATGCTAAACCCTTTGGTATTAGAGAATACTGCGAGAATCTATCGGACATGTTAAAGGTCAACATGATTTCTACTGTACAACTTTTTAGAAAACCTTTAAAAAGCTAAAATTAATGTTTGAGCTCTGTGTGATTGTACTTCCCCATCATGATTTCCACCTAACATTTGACATAAATGACAGATGAAGTACAAGACATGAAAAGATGTCGATCATTTAGCATTTTCACCATTACCTTTTCGGACATGCAGCATGTGATTAAGTTTACTCTACAACTGTCAGTCACGAAAACCTCTGTAGCTAATACAACAACATGCAGATATGAATAAGAACAACAAACAAGAAGCAGGCCCATATTTTACCGTTGTCCGAGCAGTGTCAGTGTAATCCACTCAAGCTGTGACTGGTTTCTGCCACTGAGGCAGTGAAATTCCTTTGCACTCAGGCTTGAGTGCTCTCTGTCTGACTCCAGTGCCCTTGAAATGGCTTTCCTCAGGTAGTGAGATCAGAGCTCCCGTCTGCACTTACCCAACACCACTCACCCCCCCCCCCAACCCCACCCCCTTCTCCCTCTCTCTCTTTCTCATCTGTGACATGCTTCTTTTTGTAACCAGACACCAAACATAGACAGAGCCTAACCTCATGTGCCACGAGGTCTCTGCTGTGTAACTGAATATGTTGCAGTGCTGTGTTAGGATGTAACTGAGAGCAATGTGACATTTCCTTTTCACCTACAGAAAGTACAAGCACTTCTCCAAAATGATAATGAAGATGTAATTATGAGAGGGTAAAATCATCAGCAGATTCAAGCATCATGACTTTCATTTGATTAGAAGGTTAGAAAATGGAACATGATTAAGTATAGAGAAACAAAAACAAAATATATTGTCTAAATTGTGTGTGACCTTGTGTGGCCAGTTGTGTGAGTTTAGTTCATAGCATCACAACTTTCAAATCCACCAATAATGTAACAAAGAAAGGAAGAAATGTCTTTAGTGTAAACAAACAAAAAAGTAAACAACCCCCCCCCCCCCCCCCCCCCCCCCCCCCCCCCGTTGTAACACCCACACTGGGTGTTACAATTCACTGGGTGTTACAATTCAGGAAAACCTCTGTAGATTTTTATTCATGAAATTTCATTTTCATTTCATTGAGATTTTGAATCTCATAAACAGGCGACAACAGCAAAAACTACACATACAGAATATAATGGCACACAAACAGATCCAATATGCAACAAAGTCCCAACAGAAGAATAGTTAAAAGCAATTATAATTTACAATTAAAGTCAAGTTCTGAAGTTCTCTATAGTGCTCAAATTTTTTTTCTCCCAGATTTACTACAGTGCCTTAGTCTTTGGTTTTTAAACACAAGTGACAACCATAATCCCCACTGTTAACCAGTAGATGGAGTCAACAAGAGATGGAAACTTAAGTGCTATTACATTCATTTATTAACAAAAAATGTACAGTATAGCAATGAAGCCCTCTATAACATTAGAAATTAAGATAAAAGACAGCTTCATAGCGCATGGAGACTGGTAGAGGAGGTAAAGCTGTGAGAGAGAGAGTTTTGAGATCTATCCTTGCAACAGCATTGTGCTCGATACTTGGCATCAGGACCTTGTCACCTGCAACTGTACCCTGTCCTGCAAATGCCACTTTCTCAGCCCTGTGCACCTGGATGAAAAAAGCATAAAGGAAATTTTGACTTTATTTAAAAATACTAGACAAGATGTGTTCATGTTCAGATGCACATAACTCAGGAATCTCTGACTGTGAGGAAGTAGTGATGGATTTTTTTGGTCAACACAGTCTCAGTCTTTTGTTACCTGATTCTTACCTGTCCCCATTTCCGTGACTGCACACAGAATGATGTCACAACGTTCTCCGAGTTGTTTCCACCAATCACAAGCAGCCTGTCAGTGACACCCAGGAAGTAAAGAGTAGGAAGGTCTGCATCTGCTCTGGTGAGGGTGGGAAGTAGTTCAGACCAGGAGTCTAGAGCAAAGAGAAAATGCAGAAACACCGTTTTTTTATATGTCCGGATGAGCATGTGAGGAAACAGTCTAAACTGTAAATCTAGAGTGAGTGGACTGAGCTGAAAGCAATGGAGAAGACAAGTATGAGCTTCCTGAGCTGGAAATAAAACCATGTTCTGATCAAACAGAGCTGTACCGCTGTACCTTGTCTCGTGTTGTACTGCAGCAGCAGTTTCTCTCCAGTTCTCTGGATACTCCCCAACACATAAAGACAGTGTCCATGGCTAGTAGCAAGGGGCACGTCATGGGACAAGGACACAGTAAACTGGAAGTCAGTGAGTGGCAGGGAGGAGACAAACCTAAGGCAGAGATTATTTTCAGTCACCAGTGCACCAACAAATGACTGAAGAATGCTTTTCTGAAGGGGAAACATTTCAATTAGAAAAGCATAGAGCCAGTGCTACACAAACCTGCCAGCTGGTTTACACTGACAAAGAGGACACAAACCTCCATGTGTCCTCCCATGGATCATAGCATTCTACAGCTGTATAGAGAGCAGTGTTGGAGTCCGGAGTCACCAGGGAGTCCAAGTACCAGCCTCCCACAGCGTAAATACAGCCTCCACAGGCCACTGCACTGAAATGCCGTCTGTGCTGTGGACGCAGGAGATGGTGACAGTTTACTTTAGTGTCTTATAAATGACTGAGAAAGACAAGGCAAGAGAAGTTTCACTTGGGTTAAGACAGACAGATCAGCTTGATTTACAAGCTAGAAGACTGTCTCACCTTAATGAGAGGAGCTGTTGATGCCCACGTATGAGTAAAGGGATTATACCTAAAGGAAGCCATCTTGAACTCCCAGCCTCTCTTCACACGCTGCCGGTAGCCTCCTATGATGTACAGGTAGTTATACAGAACCACTGTAGTGAAACACCACTTATCAGCCTTGAAAGGAAGCTCTGTAACTGGATGCCAGTCTTCACTGTCCTCTGACCCTTTCAGGATGAATATATGTCGGGCTCGTTCTGTTTCTGGGTCGTTCCAAGAAGTTAGGTTCTCTTTCCTGAGACTGCAGAGATATTGGTCTCCTTGCATCCTCAGGTTAATAATTTCATCCTTCTCTTCATCGTTCAGACACCTGAGGGATGAATCAGTTTTATAATGACAAGAAAGAAATGTGGCAAACTCAGTTCTTGTAGTAAATCCTGATTACAGTCCAAAGCGTTACCAAAATTAGAACTGAATTAATTTGAGCTATACAATCATTTAATGATACCATTAAGTGTTACCTACTTGGTGAGGAGTGACAGCTCTATCATGTTTCTACTCATATAGGTCAACACTGTCATCTTCAGCTCTGCACAACAGATCTCCTGAGCCAGATTGAGGTAGGATAAACAGTTATCTGGCCTGAGTCCATCTGCCAGGACTGACAGGCACTTCGAGAGGAAGGTCTCAGTCAGGAGATAGCTGCTGACCTCCAGAGTCAGAAAGGGTTGAAGCATGAGGTCGTAGGTTAGTTTTGGGTTGAATCAGAGCAATACAGGGACATGGATAAATGTCTATGGAGATCTGAATCTCTGATTGCATACCTGGATGTGTGTGCCCAACTCTTTCTGAGGGACTTTAAACTTATTATAGAAGGAGAATTCAAGGAGATTGTAGAAGACGGAGGAGGACAAATGGTCCAGGTGGATGAGGCTCTCTGAGGTCTCTCTCATTTTGGACTGGGACAAGGCCCGGAAGTACTCACTGCACTCTGAAAGTCTTCCAAGGTCCACCTTAAAAATGAATTACTAAAGTCAGTCTTCTACGGCCTTTGGTTAGTTTTTGATTAACATGCACGGCTGGAAGAATTGTTTTGTTTTCTACTTACATGGAAAGCATGTGTACTGGTTTGGACAGTAACCATGGTTTTACTTCCATCTCCTAGGTGATATGTCCGGAGTGCCTCATTGGTTTTCCACTCCTCTGAGTCTTCTTGGCATGATTGCCTATCGCTGATACCTGGGGAGGCCATCCAAGTATTGACTATTGGAAAAGCTCTCCAAAGTCTTGTAAGTCCATATTTCAGCCATAAGCCTATCCACTCAAAGAGTGTCATAAAATATTGCCTGAAAGGATTCATCTCACTGATACAGTGTTCTAAGTTTAACCCATTCCAAACACTTTTAATAGCTGTCTGTACCAGATGTTACACACAACCACTGCTCTAATTACAAATTCAGAATGGCACTGTAAATCCTCCATATAAGGTGAGGCAAGCCCCCCGGAGACTTCAAAATAGCCACTGTACAATGCAAAAATGGAGGAGAGAATGTTCAAGTTTAGTCCATGAACCACCGGCTTGTCTTCTTTTCCCTGCCTCAGCTCTCAGTCACATGCCCTTTCACAGCACAAACAGTGAAGCAGCTGTCAGCGATTTAAGACCGCGTGCTAACAGAAACAGCATGGTAAATAAAAGGCTGGTAAAATAACAACTTTAACCTCAGAATTCCTGTTTGTTCTGCAACAAATCCAGCTGATTCAAAAGTATCCCTTGATCTCTGAGCAGTGGACTTCTTTCTGCTGGTCTATTCTTGGCACATGGAGGTGGGACAACAGTCAGCCCTCTGGGATGAAACATGGCCGCCTTCACTCTGCTCTTGACGTCATCATGGGGCACTCAAGTTACCTTGCAGTTAGATGGCAGTAATATGAGTGTAACTTCATGTTTCATACATTTGTTACAATATCTTTTATTTTAGGCACTTCACTGATGAGAAGAAAAATGGGTACACTGAAAGAGGTTCTAAGCACACAAATTTATTTGCTTTTAAATTATATTTTTAGTAGTGCAAATAGGACCCACATAATACAGAGAAGTTCTAACAGAATTAAACTGTTCTGGGACAGTTTTGCTATAAAAACAGCTACAGTTAATGAGGCACAGTTAAGGTTCTGTAAACTGATGCAGCTATGTGTAAAACAAAATTATGGAGATGTTAATTGATGGCAGTGCATTCGGTCAAGTCCAGGAGACAGTTTAAATAAATAAAAAAATCATAAAGAGATTCAAACAAAGCTTCTAGAACATTTGAAAACCCCACTTCACATTCAAGTGAGCAACAGGAAAGTCATGTCACTTCATTCCAACATAGATTTCAATTATTGTTGGCTCTAATTTAGGCAATCCAGTTTAATGTGGTCACATATATGTGCCAAATGGACATTTTAGTTAACCTAATACAACCCAATGTTCCAAGTTATTATTCTTGGCAGAGAAAAACAAAAAAAAGAACAAATAATAAATCAGACTGACATCAGAGGTAAACAAACTGAATTAAATATGGATGGATAATTAAAGGTGCAGCAGAAATGTACAGTCAATAACTGATATCTAAAAGTGGAGACGATCCAATTTCACTGACTTAAATGCCACACACTTAGTAACATTAACAGTATTGTTGACTACAGCGATACTGAATAAAATAGCCCTTGTGATAAAGTTTTAACTTAACATTTAAGATTGGTGGGGAATATTTTCACATACTCTACGGTAAAACTACCTGTGACACATGAGATAGTTAAAGTAGCTAGGTGAGAATGTTAAGTTTGCTTCTTCCTTCACAGGATGCCCTTAAAATCAGTCCCTATAAAATCTATGCACCTGAATGCAGAATGAACATGAGAAGAAAGAAGTGAGGTAGAATGACTAAAAACACTAAAGCAAAGACTTGTACAAAAGCCTTCCACAGTAGGATTTACAATCTGAAATGAAAACACATGAATTCTCTGGCAGCCGGGATTGTCCACCACTGACATGCACAGAGAGCACAGCTAAACAATTAACCATGCCAAAGTCAAAATATGGTCCAAAGAAGTGAAGTGCATATAAAAATGGGTGATAAAATAAAATAGGTGAACATCACATTGACTGAGCCCCTTAAAATAAAAACAATACTCAGTGCTAGAGAGCTATATCTGCCCTAAAAAAGTTTCACACTATGGCAATAGGTGTTTCAATAAAATGGATTGCCTGAAAGCTTAGATTGTGCTTGTGCACAGTCTTAAAGTGGAAATTCCTACCACTAACAAAATGTTACTTGTCACAAGCAGAGCTGCATAGAGTTGGGAGTTTCAATAATGCACAGCTGAGGGGAAAACAAAAAAACAAAGAAAAAAGACCTTAACAGAAGCTTAAGCTAGGCGTGAAGAATGACAAGGACAAATCAATGCGACAGTACATTCTGATGTTACATGGTGGAATTCAGGAGAAGAGCTTTTTTTGCTTGAAGTAGGCATCAAAACGACACTGGGCATAGTCCTGCAAAACAATATTGTTACTACCGGGGAGGATCAACTGAAATTAAAGACTAAATAAATACTGGAGAGTGAAGAATATGAATGTGTGACTTGTTTTTCCGTCAGACTGTAAAATAAATAAATAAATAAAACAAGAAATTATCTTACCATGTATCCAAACTCAATCTTGGATATCTTGGCTTGAATGATGGACCACAGCCCCCAAAGGAAGTGTGACGCTAATGCATATCTACAAATTAAAAGCAACAAACAAATAAACAACAAAATAATGTCAATGCTCTTGTGATTCTGCTAAAAGTTTAAATGATACATATTCACCACTGCTGTAAGTTATTACAACACTGTGTTACCTGTTGGCCTCAATTATCATGTCCTCTTCAGTCTGTGTCTGGTCCATGGTAACATCAGAGTATCTTTTCTGCTCTGACAAATAATTTCTTATAAAATGAAGCTGCAAAAAAAGAGCAACAATTATTTGTGACATGTTTCATGTGCATTCCATGTACAGTGATCATATTTGTTGGTGATTTGTTGACATTGAAAAGACATTGAAAGAGTTATTACTTTTACTTTAACTATTACTAATTAATATGCTTTTTTTTACTTAACTGTGAATCCTAAATCTCTGTTACAGGACGCAAAGTATAGTGGTATACATTACTGATTCGTACATATGCACCAGCATGAATGTCCAGTAGGACTAATAACGTGCCATCGGTTACCTCCAAAGATAAATTCTGATTGTAACATTGGACCCAATTAGTAGACAATGAATGTTAGTGTGTTATTGTGCAATAACAGATGGCAGAGGACACTGCCAAGGGAGAGAGGTAAATTGACAGGTTGATTAGATTTTCCGCATGAGCTTCAGTGCTTGAGCTTGCCCTCCAACTCTAACTGCAGTAAGAAATGTTACCACTAGATGGCACTGTGAGGCCACAACACTTTTCTTCTGTCATCTTTTTCCTAAGCACCTTTGCTCTTTGCTGTAGGATGATGTTATCGGTCTTAGCTTCACAGAGAGAAAGGAGTACTTAACCATTCCATTAATGTGTACCTAACTAGTATTCAGCAGGGAAATGCTGAAATCAGGAATCTTCTAAAAGGGTTGCTATTGGATGACTGAAAATGTCGCAGAAAACCTCTACACCATCTTTGTTGAATGCATATAATGCCTTTCATGTAAGTGTTTCACTTGCAGGCTTGCCTTTTATCAAAAGCTATTTGTAACACTTAATTTTAAGTCTTCCTATTTAGTAGTATAGAAAGATTTAATAGATGGTTTATAAGACACTGTCATGTACAGTAGTTGCTAGCAGATATAAGGGTTTATAAGTGTTTAGCAACTATAAATCCTCCTATGGACACCCAGACTTGGAGATTTACCGGGCTGCAAAATCTTTAAACTGACCTGCTGCTCTCTGGTGGGGTAGTTCTCCGGTGTGGCTTTGTAGAAAGGCCACTGGTTGTAGGTGTAATCATACATCCACTCACAGAAATGGTTCCCAAAGTCAAAACCCCTACAAAAATAAAATATAGAATGTTTTTTTTATTAATAAACCAAGGCGCAATCTCAAACTGGAGCCCAAAACCATTCATTTCTAATCATAATGCATCACTACTGCTGAAGTATGACTCATATGATTTGCTAAAAACAAAACCAATCCCTTTACACCAAATGTATGACTAAGAGTTCACACATTACCTGTAATTGTAACTGCTGTATTCAAAGTCTATCAGCATGAGTTTTTCTACTGGGGAGTGGTCCCTTTCTTCCAGCATAAGAATGTTACCTGCAGAGGAAAAACAAGAAGTGAGAAAACCACCATCTCCCACACTGATGAGTCACGCTATTTAATTGTATCAGCTGCTGCCAGGTTCAACACAGAGAATGTTTTAGCTTAACAAAATGGAAAAGTGGTATTTCTGTTATACTGACAATTATCCAAACTATTCTGACTGGTCACCACACATACTGGCTGGTCTGCCAAGTTCTTACCTAATCTAACACCACTGGGATGAACAGAAACAAAGCCTGCAAGCAAGGCTTGGCCATCCAGTACTAAACACTGCTAATGCACTTGTGGCTAGATGGAGCAAACCTCTGCAGATAGGTTCCAAAATCTTGGGGGAAAAGATCCCAGAAGAGTGGAGGTTGTTAAAACTGAATAATAATTCACATGATTACCGTCTTGTGGTTGTTTCCCTCCACCAAACAGCTCAGTTGCAGTTAATTAGCATGTGAATTGGGTTATGGCCAAAAATATGTTTTGTGTGGTCATAATGACCTTGAACTTTGACCACCAAAATCAAATTAGTTTATCCTTGAGTCCAAATGAACATTTATTCCAAATTTTTTAGGGGATTCTCTCATGTGTTTTGTGAGGTCACAGTGACCTTGACCACCAAAATTTAATCAGTTCATCTTTGAGTCAAAGTGAACGTTTGTGCCAAATTTGAGACAGACGGACAACGCAAAAACATCTATCTGTCTGATCATGGCTGTTGCTGCCACAGAGGCATAATAAGCAAATTTAAGTATAATGTTCAGGTGTCCGCATACTTTTGTGCCATGTGGTGTAAGTTCAGCTTTGGTGGTTTCCTGTTCTGTGAGACAATCCCATTCATTCGAAACCTAAATCTGTGACTGTCACCTCATCTTCAGTGGCTCATTTTCACCCATATGATGATGCCTATAAATATGATCTGTCCCTATTAATACACCACAGCCGTCCTTTGACTTATGCAATATACTAGTACTCGCCTATGAAATGTATCAGTAATACCAGACAGGACAGGTGACAGGATCAATCAGACAAAATTAGAGGTGTGACAGCATGTGAGAAGTTTTTACCTTCCTGGACGTCATTGTGGCAAAACACCACTGGCGATGGAGTCGCTGCTAGCAATGCACTGTTGTGGAGATAAGAGCCAGATGAACAGAGTGCATGATGAAAGAAAAAGACAGAAGAGAAAGACTGTCAGTGTTGCATATGCAAAAGTGTTACTCAAACATTATTATAATTGAACTATGAGAAATGAAGTCCAAAGAAAAGACATTCAATTGAGAATAAAGTAAAATAAACCACAGAAACTACACTGAGGCTATAAAACACAGACATTTCATGTTATCGACAACACTCATTGTTTTAATGCTAGAAAACTTGGCTGCTTTGAATAATACTCCATCCAGTTCCACCCTTGCTCTCTTACTCAGCATACATGCAATACATACAAAACATGAGATAAACATTCAACTGTACCTCATGTAACTAATGTAACTTAGTTTAATTATCTGCTCTGGATAGCAGGTATATTCATAGGATTCATAGGTAATATATACTAAGCCATTCAAAGCAGCTATGACTGTCCAATATGTTTCTTAGTGTGTATGAATAGGAAAGCTCCAGAACTGCTCATCCAACAAGTGGAAAGAGTAGTGTTCAACTCTCTTGAAATTTGGGAGAATATAACTGAGTACACTAGAGTGATAAAGCCTGAAAGGGGAAAGAAAAAAAGCAAACCCAAAATGTCACTCTGATGGTCTGACTTGCATAGAGTGAACCCATGAACAAAGTACCTTTAGGTCTTATGTTTAAATAAAAGATGTGTTATCAACTCAGGTAAGTTGGAAGAAATCAGATGATGGCAGCAGATAGCCAGGGGATATCCGTGCAGTGGTATCTGCATCTTATGTTTGCTTCAGTGTGAGACTGGTACATGTCTACAACATAAAAAGTGTGTTCGCAGATAAACACAGACAACAGGCTGATTCTCTGTTGGTTGCCGAGGTCAGACTATCAGCACGACTCAGCAGTGAAGTCGTGGAGGCACTGGAACAAAGGTCAGCATTTGGACTGCAAACAGAAAGACAGCTTGTCCTGTCCCTGAGATTAAATTTTTGTCTCTAACAAATCAACTACAACCCTTACAGCCTTATTTATGTAACATACAATCTTTTCACATTAATCTAAATTACCTCATTTTACTGTTACTGTTAGCACATACATTTTATTTGTAGTCTTGTCCAATCTGGTGGTGGGGACATTGTGTACTTGTCTAAATATTTTGTCACCAGTTTGTCAACGTTTTATTGTTGCAAACCCAGTTGTACCATTAATCTAACTTAACAAGAAAGACTATTTAAAAATAGAAATCAAGCTGTCTACGTCCCTAGTTTAATGCTGTAAACTGACATATTGTTTGAATTCAGCAAAATTAATGTAAAATGTAGAAATGTAAATGTAGACGACAGATCAACAGAACAAGCCTTTAAGTTTTATTGTGAACCCCTAACATGTTGGATAAATACAAATTAATACGACAGTGTTAACAGTTACTGTGGAGCCTCACTGGCAGACAAGAGGGTCTGAAAACCCTCATTTAACCATTTAATTGGCCTCTCATATGCTAATTGATATTCAACCATTCTTGAGTTTTTGTTGGTGGACCTCTAACATGAGAAGATGAACAGACTAAACAGTCACTCTGTCTAAATATTGATTACAGTAGGTAATATGAGCTGGCTCTGACGACTACATCTAGTTGGCACTTGGCTTAAGCAATAGTGATTGCATCATCCTTCTGACTGGAAAACTTTGGGGCGGGAGGACTTTGCTTTGTCTCTAACTGACACTGAGTGGTACTGAAAGGAGTGTAGAGAACATACTAGAGGTTTCATCCTACTTCTTTCTTTAACCCTACATATCACAACTTTACGGCTTTATATATACCAAACATAAAGGCAGTCCATGCAATACAGTATTTGGCCTTCTGAGGCCTGTGCCCCAACTCACCGGAGGCTCTCCAGCTCAGCGGGCAGGTCCAACTTCATCAGCTTCTTGTACTTCTTTAAATGTGCCTCCCGTACAAAATTAAGCTTCATCACTTGATCCATGTATCTAAAGGGAAAATACAGAAAGTACACAGAATTATAAAAAACAGACAGTTCTAGTAGTAGAAAGGGGAGACCAAGGTGTCCTTACCTGTCAATGGTCCCAAACAGCCACTTAGGCTCTTTGTTAAAGGGCATGAGCATGTTATGGAAACGTGCCAACTTGGTGGCAATCTCAGCTGAGATGGCAGGATGTGAAAGTTGATCTGTGCGCATGCGAGTATTCTGGGAAAACAGAGACACACAGCAATGAAAGATTCTGCAAATGCCTCCTCATTATTAGGCACTTAGGTCAGGTAACTACACAAGAATCTTTAAAACTCCACAAATTTGATGGCATTACATAAGCAACTAAAGAGCACTCTTCAATATGACTGCATCTCTGAAAGGCATTTTTATTTGTAATAAAAGCACAAAAAATATTTTCCATAGAACCTACACATTATAATTTGACACTGATTATTGAATGCTTTACACAATAACATACACAATACATAATAATTATTCTTATCTAATGAAAGTCAAGGTCATGTGTCACTTTGTTTCCACTTTGGCTGAAGATGACAGCAGTGTGAAACAAGGGAGACAGTGTGTGTGTGTGTGTGTGTGTGTAGACTTAGGTTTGCATCATACTGGAAGGTATTGTTCTAAGCGTCCCTCGGGGAAGATGCCGTAAAGTTTTGGGCCCAGAGTTCGTTCTGCCAGGATGGCAAACATCACGCTCTCTAACACCAGAGAGTCCACTCCCTGTGACAGAGACACACAGAAAGAGAGTGCGACATGATATGTCAGTGCTTTTGGTTTCTGTCCCACAAGAACAATGACTGCTACAGTAGTTTGACTACAGTGATGACATATTTTTTCATCTGACTATAATATTCTTCCCATGATAATTAAATATGGGCAGCCACACATATTCACGGAACAATAGTTTCTTGAGGACCCCATCTCTGCAGACCAACCTGTAAGATGGCACCATAGACTCTGAGGAGCACCTGGCGAGGTTCATCTCCCTCAGACTGCACATGCTCGGGCAAACTACATAGATACAGCAGATTACTCAGTCCACCACTGCAAAACAAAAAACAGCAAGCGTTATCATACCAAAGGAAAGATAACATGACCTCACAGGATCCTGTCATAAAAATGAATCACAAAACAGCTGGACAGTTTGCTTTGAATGCTTTCACACACACACACACACACACACTTGGATGGTTAAATTGAGGGCTCCTTAAAGAAAGGCAGAGCAATGGCAATCCCATGGTGTTACAGGGGTAGAACATGGATCTCATACAAAATATGACACAAATCGTAAGGTATGGGAACCGCTGTCATAGGAAGTGAATGATGGCCATTATAGAGTCCTCA
Organism: Seriola dumerili; assembly: GCF_002260705.1. Lineage (NCBI taxonomy): Eukaryota > Metazoa > Chordata > Actinopteri > Carangiformes > Carangidae > Seriola > Seriola dumerili. The sequence goes on along the minus strand of NW_019174474.1, from coordinate 4,383,507 downwards.
AAGCAATAGTGGTCCCCACAATGACTAACTTGATATCACTATTTCATCGTTACAAGGGCATTTTAGTGTTTTTTTTTTTTTTTTAATTTTTTAAATTTTTTTTACCGTCATTATTTACCTGACGATGCTGATTTGAAAATCATCCTCTTGGATAGTCTTCCACGACCCTGACAAAAAGTCTCGGCACCAAGTAAACCCTCTGCCCCTGGTGTCCCGGTCGACCTCCTCGGTTCTTCCATCCCGGAAAGACTCTGCCTCCGAGTCGTCATCACAGTTGGCCCCACACAGTGGACTCGGGGTCCTTAGGTTTCTCTCGTTAACGACAAGCGTGCTTTCCACTCGTTTCTTCTCCGTCGGAGGATCCGTGTCTTCTGTTGTGACAGTAGGAATGTTGCTGGAAAGCACTGGCCCTGGCTTGCCTGCTCCGTCCAAGCCCTCCTTGTCGCACCCACTGCTGCTGGTTACATTTCGACTCGACTGCATCGTTAGTTTCCGGGCGAAGAGTAAAGGAAGACCGGTGTGAAATGTCGGTCTGTGACGGCTGAACGAACTCGCTGACAATCGCAGTTCACCGTTAAAGCCACTTAACCGGAAGAGCCGAACATAACTGGACGGTCTGAATGGCATGGGAGGCGATTAATAGAAACCATTAAAGTATTATATATTCAGAAAACACCTCCTCGCACGCGCAGCGCCCGATGATTTGGACTGAGCCGAACTGGCGTATTCAACGTCCAATCACGATGCGAGTATACGTTCACCTGCCAATCCCATTGGTCGTTTTAGGGGTGTAACTTTATACGTCATCTCGTACGCTGAAGGTTTCTGGGAAATGAAGTGTTTGTTTTGGGCTATGACAGGCGTGAATTTACACTCAGTTGGCTGTGTATTAGGCGTACCTGACCTAGCTAAAACTAATGCAGTCAAATACATCAGTCCTGCAATAAAATCATGCCTTCATGATGGTTGTAATGTTCAGTTTATGTTGAAATTGTTTTAGAGAGATGTTGATTGAACTGTATGATCATTTTGCAGGATGCAGTTTGTGGTGCTGTTGGATTGTATTATGCACTAATATCATTGTGATGGATTTTAAGTAACTCTGAAGCAAGTTGATTTTTACACTGTATTGTATAGTAACCTGTAGTATGCTTTATGGGTGGCATTCAAGTTCTAGCTCATTTATTCTTTATGGATGTTCATGAGTTGGAAACAAATGCAAACTCAAGGTAAAACACACAGAATTCAGTTGGATACAAATTATAAAAGCTATATTGAAATCGATCAAAAATTGCTCAAATGTGGGTAACTTGGGCTAAGCCAGTTTATTTGTTTATTTAGTGGCTTAAATGTATTAACGTTCCCCTCCAGACATGTTTTAAAGTATGTGAAAATACTCTGCTATGATTAATATTTTGTTCAACATGGTTTTCCTATATAAAAAAGTGATCAAATGAAAAACTGGGGCTGTAAGCACATCTACACCAGGCCTTGTGCCCTGCCCACCACCGCTGCTTGTGGTCGGTTGACTGGTAAGAGAGTAGTGTGTATCAAGATGGTTAGTGGAGCAACATCAGAGAGATTCAGCCACATGTTTGAGCCTCAGTCAGACCCAGACTCAGATGAGGAGTCTGTTGTGCACCAAAATTTGCGACTAGCAGACATACCAGAATGGTTAGCGTAGTTCGCAGCTTTTATTTGTTTTTGTTGTTTGTTAACTTGTGGTTAGCAATAGCTGGGGTCTTTAAGGGATTTAATGGACAACTTTTGGGCAGCCACTAAATTGTCTCTTTATTTCCCTCCTATTACTGTGACAACAAATAACTGTATCTGATCTGATCTTCTGGAGATAAATATATTAATTTTGAGAAATAGTCATGTAATTACTGCAGGATTAGTATTAGCTTTTAAGCAATGAGATCACAATGCAAATAATGTAGGGTATCTTAATGACATTTTATGAGATCAGACAACACATTGAACAACTTGGGAAGATTTATTTGAAACCATGGGCAGCAGAGATTCCATGGCATGAAAGTTTTGTCTGAATGTTGTCACTGAGTATGTAGGTCAGTGATGATAATCTCATCACTGCTAACCACAGTGGTCTCAGGTCTGTAGCCTCTCTGGACAGAAGCAGCAATGTCTCTCCCTGTGTACAAAACATGGCAATGTTCAGTTTCTGTCAGACTTGAGGTTATGTAAGACACAATATGATACCAGATCGAATATACTCTTTTGGTGGAAATATGTTCTGCTATGAGTTTTTCTGTTTTTTTGCAGGACAAAAATATATACATGTGAAACAGCCTTCATACAAATACCATAGGCTGCTGGTGGTGTATATATCATCAAAGTGAATATAGTGTTACTCACTCTTTCTGAAGCACCTAGGTTCACAGTTATTTCCAAGAGAGGGTTGGCACACAGCTGCATCACAGTGGATATATATCTGGAGGAAAAAAATGTGTATTGTTTACAAATATGTAGATAAGGTGATATTAAGAATGAGTTTAAAAGAAATTAGAACCTATACCTTTTCCCTGATAGGAACCATAATCTCTGGATCTGCAGCCCCTCCCTTGCCAGGATTGGCAGCTGCAGTAGCTACAAAAGTGAACATCTTGAAAATAAAACGCCTGTGGTGGGTCGGGTACATGAGTCCTGATGAGGAATCCACTGGGACTAGGCTGGTCAGGTAACGGTCATCACGATAGGGGCAGCTATGACAGGGGGAGAAAGGGTGGAAGAGGGCCTGAGCATACCATCAAAATGTATTATCAATGCCTATGTCCATATCAGCCCAACACTTACTCTTACCCATCAATCAGCAAGTCCCATTGAGGAAGACTGTGAGGATAGGTGTCACAAGTTGCCCAACATCTTCCAAGAGTCAAGACAAGGTTGGGATCAGTCCTCTCTAGCATTCGGACCTCAACGTACACAGGATCCCTGAGCACCTTTGTGACAGGGTAGTCAGTCTCCCCGTAAAAGGAGCTGTAGGCCACCATCTCTGATGAAATGGAAAGAGTGGTCGGTGACACAGTCAAATGAGGATAACTGCACAAAATATCTCCCCCAAACTAACCTTCCACACAGCCCTTGGCAGCACACTGTCCATTGGCCAGCCTGAGCTCCACACGCAGAGGTCCAGGAGCAGCAACTGGGGGCGGTGGAGGAACCAGGCCAACCTCAATGACCAGAGCCTCAATCGAGGTGCCAACATATTTACACTGGATAACTAGCCTAAGACAAGAAATAAGGTGTTTGTCAGAAAATCATTGCGTGAGGATTGGTTTAAAACATGTCACAATGGACTAACCCTAAGCCATTGCAGAAAATTCAGGGTGAGTTCAGTGTATTTTCTTCATACCACTGAATTATTTGAGTAGCCTACTGTAAGCCTTAGCCTACATGTAGTAATCATTTATGTTGTGACCGCTCAGTGTTACAGAAAGAAAAACATACTCATAGCTGCTGTCCCTGGTAACTCCTCCGAAGGGTCCAATAGCGACTTCATATGCGGAGGACATCCTGTTCTCATAGATTATAACACCAGGCCCCTCCTATAGTAAGTTGGCAGTAGTTCAATCTTTATTACTACCTGACAAAAATAAATTAAAATCAAATTGAAGAGTCAAAACAGTCACGAATCTTACCATCATAACAGTGCCGCAGGCAGTGACAGGGAACTGGTAGATGGCAAAAGCTGAAGTGGTACCAACAGGATTGCAGTTTTGATCATTTCCAATGAAACTAATGGTTTCCAAGTCGATGTTGGGTAGGGTGGCGTCTCTAGCCACCACCACAATGAACTGGGCATCCTTGGTGCACTGAAGAGTCACTGAGAACAACAAGTTAGTAGGCAAAGTGCATTGCTTATGCTATGCTCTTTGGACAAATTTAAGTTCACTATAAGTGTCAGAGTAGTGTATCCTTAAAGTTCTGTGAGGATTAGAGAAATACTTACCAGATTTGCCATAATAGCACATGCGTCCATCAAAGCAGCAGTTTATAGCATCACACTCTGAAGCAGAGATGCTAGGAGCCCCACATTGTATCTTGTAGTGCTCCTCCACTTCACAAGTGTGAAATACTGGTGTAGGCTGCTTTGGCACCTGTGGCTGCCCAGGTTGCTGAGGCACAGGATCCACAGCCTTTTTGGGTGGAGTATGTGGCCTCTGACGCTGCTGTGGTGGCTGGTATTTCGGAACATTGGGCAGTTGGGGCTGCTGAGGCTTCTTCAAATATTGAGCTTCAGCCAGACAGCCAAGTAGGGCCACTGCTAGAAGACAACCACAAATCGACTTCATTGCCATGGCCTCACAGCACAGAGTGATTCATGAAGAACACCAGATGCTGTGAAAAATGTGAAAATTTGCTGACTTTTATAAGATATGGGTGATGCTGACTTGTTGATCTCTCACATCCTATTTGCTGCCCACAACTGTCAATCAAATGTTCCAGTTACTGGTTGGTCTGTGGTGGAGCAATGAGGAGATTGAAGATAATGCCAAAAAAAGTAAACTCTGAACCAAAAATATAGCAGTTTCACTGAGGTATTCCATTAGTAGATACTACCTGTATACATGATAGAAAACATAATATTAGATACACATGAATAATTATTAATTGGTATCTACACTACGCTTGCTACAGAGAGCCCACTGGTTTTTATTGATCCATATGACCTACAATGTGCTGCTCACATTATTTGTGCAGCATAGCTGGACAAAACAAATACCTCCTCTTATCTTTAAGTGTAGTTGTCATGGCTTAATATCATGAAGAACATGATTAAACCTAACCTCCTCCTTGTAAAATAAAAAAAAAATTCAATTGACAAACATCCAGAATCACTTAGAGTAATACTCAGATCTTGATATAAGAGTGAGTAAAGTGGTTAGAGCATGCACATCAAATAGTATATGACAGACCCTTTCAGTATTAAGTAGTCACACATACTGGGAGCTTATTTATGGCTAGTCTAAACAGTAGTTTAAAATATCTTCTGAAATATATCAGTTTATTTTTGACTTGCAAATGTCTTCATTGTGACAATAGATGTAACAGATTGAAATTATTGTTATAGTGACTAATTGACTAGTCATGATTTTAATGAAAGATAATTCATTAAATTAAAGTTAAACCTTGTCTTTTGTATGTTTGGATTTTTAAAACTGAGATGTTAGTCAAGCTGGAGTCATGATTATAGGCAAAATTGAAAAGGAAACATTTCGGTTTTACTTTTCAGAGATCTACAAAAAGGATATTAGCATCTGGACTATAGTGGAAACATAGTGAATTGTAATGTTTAAAAGACTAGCTATCAGCAATCACTATGACAAGTGATAATCGTAATATATATTTCATAATAGATATTTCCTGAAATTGTTTTATGTGTTAAAATTCCTTTTGAGATCATCAACATTCTACAACCTTGTTGGAAAAAAACACTGCACACAAAAAGGTCAATGTTTGGAAATTCAGGTTGGTCTGACATAGCTGACACAGTAGTTTTTCACGCCCTTGTAGAAATAAAGGGACACAAGTTACATAGATGATTCATATTTTCAATTTTAAAAGAAATTTGGATGGGTACCAAGATATATATTATATTATTATTATTATTATTATTATTATTATTATAAATTCAAAATATCTTTTGTTTGTTTTGACTTATATACTGTATGTAGAATCGCATTTTGTGGAATAATGTCATGATTTTAGATATCCATATATATAGATATATATATATCTATATATATGTATGTATATACACTGTTGCCCATAAAGTTGGAATAATTAGTTTTCAGACACAATCCTCTGTTTATTCCTATTTAAATGCATCAGTAATCACTTTTGACCAGGTGCAATGATTACATTATGTGTCCCAATTATCCAGGTGAAATGAAATAAATCACATTGTCACAATCATTTCATGGAAAGAGGTAAAAAATATTTATTCCAACAGTGTATATATATATATATATATATATATATATACACACTGTATGTTGTTAGGAATTTAAAAATATCTTTAGTTTAATATTGGAACTATGCACTAAACTGGAAATATATTAAACTTTTTGAATGGTCATTTAACTTAAATCGAGATATCTCTGATATTTAATTTGATAATAATGACAGCCTCATTTTCAAGAGACAGCCACGTTTTCATCAAGATTCTGTTATGTAGTCAGTATGTAAAAACAAGTCATTGTCAGCTGCTTGAATATGAGAGAAAGTGGCCTCTTTTGGTGCTTTAACCAGATTTTTTATTTTTCAAATAAGCCTCATATTGAACATTTTCTTCACCTGAATTTTTATGTAGCCTCAAGTTAACTGAATTGAGAGATGGAATAGTTTCTATTTGAAATTATTTGTGAAATATTTTGTGAAAAAGAAGCAAAGCAAAGAAAATAAATAACAGATGGGCATTAAATATTGTCACTGCTCTGTATTGTGAAGTTGCTCGAAATATATGTATTTTAATGGTTTCCCCCTAGAATTATGTAACAGGGCAAACAAATGGTCACTTGGGATTTTGAGGATTAGATTGTACTAATATGAATCAAAGTAAAGCTATCAGTAAAGTGAGTAAATAAAAAAAAAAAAAAAATACAATAGTTTGAAAAATGAAACTATGAGGGAATAACTGAAGATTGTTAACGGACTGGGATTCATCGCAGAGTAATGTGACAATGAATCCTTAAAACCTGAGTCAAGAAAAGAAAACATTCTTTTCACCTCTTTAAACCAGAGTAGGAAGAAAATGTATATTAAAGGCCTTTATAGAGGTGGACATTTTGGTTTGACACACCGGTATCATCATCAGGTCAAAACTGGTCAGTGCTTTGAAACATTGAAAAGTATGCTCAATTAAAGTCTTTGGTTTTCTCCATTCTCTGCTCTTCAAAACCACTTCCTTCAGGTTCCCTGGACTTACTGTAACAGGAACTGACTGAACACTTGGCCTCTGTTTACTGTATTTAATACTTCATCTCAGCTGATTCTAGCTGGAGCCAAATTGATTTGCAGCCCTCTACAAAATGTACTTTGGCAAAGAGTTTTACACGTCATGCTGAGGGCAGGTGGACCTAACCCTGGTCAACATAACTTTTTGTGACCACTATTTTCTGATTACATGGTTGCCAACTATTTATACATCTTTTCTCACTTGTTTAAAGAAAATTTAACAGTAACTTTCAATTTACCAGTATGATGATGATATTTAATTTGGTACATTACACTCATATTGATTAATGTTGGCACGTGTATTGTTTTGTGTTTAAAAGACAACTTTTATCCACTGCTTATATTCATTCAGCACAGTCAAATTGTATACATTAAAATATTTAATAATCTTATCCCATCATGCTGTCCAAGGTTTTGAGGTTTTGAGGTTTTTGAGCTGCACTCATTTCATTGACTAAGGTTAGGGCTCCTTTGGTCTGATGGGGAGTGGCCAACTCAAGGGGCGGGAATATAATGGGACTAAACAGGCTCGCTGTATTATAAAAGTAGGTGCACATTTCTAATTTCCTTACAGCCCTGAGTGAACAGCGCAGAACACTCGTTGTTGTGAAGCCATGGTGATGAAGTGTACTCCTGTGTGCCTTGTGGCACTGGCCTTGCTTGGCAGCTTATGTGATGCTCAGTGGGGAGGAGCTCTTCACAAGCCCTCAAAACCTAAATACCAGAAGCCATCGCCACCGGTGAGACAGGAGCCCAAACAGGTGCCTCACGATCCCCAACAGTCAAAGCAGACATTTGAGAAACCACTCACCTGGACATACCCTGAAGATCCCAAGCCCGAGACCCAACCAGAGGTGCCTTTCGAGCTGAGACACCCCGTTCCTGCTGCAACTGTTGCTGTAATGTGCAGAGAGAAAGATGCTCATGTTGAAGTCAAGAAAGACATGTTTGGTATCGGCCAGTTCATCAACCCTGCAGATCTTACCCTGGGAGCCTGTGGTGCTGTCGCAGAGGACACCGGTGCTCAAGTATTGATTTTTGAAGCTGAGCTCCATGATTGTGGCAGCATATTGACAGTAAGCAAAATGAAAAATTCAGTCAGTATTAATTAAAACTACGGGAGAATATGTTCATGTATTTGTTTGTACTAATCTTACAATCATTTCTTTGCTAGATGACAGAAGAATCCCTCATCTACACCTTCACTCTGAACTATGATCCCCAACCTGTGGGTGGTTCTAATGTGGTGAGGACTTCCAAAGCTGCTGTCATTGTTGAATGCCACTACCCAAGGTATGTAGATTACCAGTAAGAGGAGTTGCTATGAACAACAAAACAAACAATATAGAGAAAAGAAATAAAGAAAAATAACATAATTATCATAAATTAATATGTAATCTGTACTCTTTGACCTAATCAAATCCAGTAACTATGGATTAAATGATGGATTACTTAAATTTTCTACATTTTAAGGAAACATGTTTAAACATTTAGGAAGCACAATGTGAGCAGCCTTCCTCTTGACCCACACTGGATCCCATTCTCTGCGGTTAAGGTGGCAGAGGAGTTCTTATACTTCACCCTGAAACTCATGACTGGTGACTTAAAATACAATTTATCTGCACATTTCTACTTTTATGGAACTATGATTCAAAATATGTATTTGTCAGCATTACTAAAATATAATTCTTTTGTTGCACAGATGACTGGCAATATGAGAGGCCAAGTTACCAGTATTTCCTGGGAGATTTGATCAATGTTGAGGCTACAGTCAAGCAGTACTTCCATATTCCCCTCCGTGTTTATGTGGACAACTGTGTAGCTACTCTTGCACCTGAGTTGAACTCCAACCCCAGATATGCCTTCATTGAGAACCATGGGTGAGGTTTAACATGTTAATTAAAGTTGTTCTGTAGAGTGAGAATCAATTATCGCAAACACCAAAACATTTTTGTCCATCACTAATGGATTTTTTCGTATGCAGGTGTTTGGTTGATGCGAGGCTCACAGGCTCTGCCTCAAAGTTCATGGCTCGCACTGCAGAGAACAAGCTTCAGTTCCAGTTGGAGGCCTTTAGATTCCAGGGTGCTGACAGTGGACTGGTCAGTATCTCCAGGGCTGAGTTAATTATGTAATATTTTCTGTTATATGTCAAATACAGCAAAATTACATCTAACAATAACGCAAACTCTGTTATTCAAACAGCTCTACATTACTTGCCACTTGAAAGCAACATCCACTGCCTATGCCATCGATACTGAACATAGAGCTTGTTCCTACATAAGTGGGTGAGTCTGCGAGTGTGGGTCTATATGTTAATGACAAAGTGTGATTGAAGAATTAATATGATATTCACCTCTTACATCTCCTTTTTTCCCTAGGTGGAAGGAGGCCGCCGGTGCTGATGCAGCTTGTGGCTCCTGTGAGTCTGGTGGATTTGGATCATCTGGCACTTCATCTGGTGTAAGTGGTTCCTTTGGCAGTGGCGGTGGATCAACCTCTCTGTCTACTCCTGGAAGGAAGAGCCGTGATGTGTCCCAAACTGAAAGTACGTTATTTAAAAAGTTAATTGTCTATACGTATTTAATATTGTATAAGGAAAATTGAACATTTTTGAACACTAATTCAACATTTAATAGCGTTTTATTGAGTTGATGTTGTGTTACTGCTACCATAATGATAAATTAACTTCTTATTATATGCTTGCCTGTGTTGTTAGACAGCCGCAGTGTTACTGGAACACATGTCTTCTGTTTTTTTTCTCAGTTTTCGAATGGGAAGGTGATGTCACCCTGGGTCCCATCCCTATTAATGAGAAAGTGATTGCTTAACTCACTTCCCTGCCATGGCATTAACCATCTAAATAAACATTCTCATTGGTTCATATTTGTTATTCTCTTCCTTCTTGTTAATAGTTCAGTTTAAAAAGGAAAGAAACTCCATCTTACAATAAATGTAATTAAAATTTGCCTCATCAAAAGCATGATGAAAGTGTGAGAAAACAAAATCCCTAAGATGAAAGTATAACATGTTATTGCCCTTTGTGTAATGATAAATGTTACATATGGACCACATCTGCCCAGTTCGTAAACTTTAAATCCTTCCATTTAATGGAAATAAAAATTCAATTGTGTTAAAAGCTTGTTTCATCCACTAAGAAGAACCATTTTTCTTATTTTTCTCTTGGGCTGTGCACTGAATGTGAAGAAAATAACGTGGGATAAAATGGACTGTGATTTCATCATAAGATGAATACATACATTTATATTGTATAACATAGCCTACTCCATCAGTCTCATCCTACTTATAATGCTAGTCTATACATTTTCAATTCATGCAGTCTAGGATAAAATTAAAATGTCAAGTTAGTTCAAATGGGCTTTACTCTACACTTCTGCACTGTTAGTTGAATAACTTGGTGAATTCGTTATTTACTGAATGAACAAGGTCTAACATATAAACATAATCTATATCAAACATAGGCTAAATCTTCTTATTTGGTCTTCACCCAGTGAGTATAAGTTAGCATTTACCGCCCCCCTGTGGTACAAATGCTCAACTATAGCTTAGCAAAGTACACAGTTTCAGCACCACAAGCAGTGAACAGCTCCACACTGCGCCTGCCCAGTACAGCGTGATGCCTCCTGAAGTCTGAAGTGTGATTCACTAAGTGATTATTCATTTACCATCTGTGAGGTAAATAGAAAGGGAAGCAACGCCAATCTTGATACAAAATACGGCCACATTTTCATGTACTTTTGTATGAAAGACATGGTGTCTCCTGGAGGAAAAAGGTTAGAAACTATATGCTGTGTATAACTTCTTGTGATACTTCTATTTACAGTATATAGACTGCACACTAGCCAGCACTGGTTTAAATAAACACCGCCTGTGCACAATGGAACTAAAACATTTGTTTATATGTAGCACCTGTTATACCTGAAAGGAGACTTCTTGCATTTTAATTTGTGGCACTTTATTTGTGTTCTTCTTATGTGTCCTCGGAATTTGCTATTTTTTTCACTTATATCTTTGCTATTGTATTTTCCATTTTGTCTACCTTTGCCCTCAGTGTTGGCCTATTGATGTGCTCGTTTGCTGTGCTCTTCTACTGTCAGCGCTGCTCTTTTTTTGTCTCTTTGCCTTAATATGTCTTTTTTTTCGGGGCCTGCTTTGTTATCTTTAGCCTATAGGCTCAAGACCCCTCAAACTAATGGGGTCCAAGTCAACAAAATCCAAACAATATCCACATCCATTATCCATCAAAGTAACGTAAACATGGACTTGAATAACATTGAAACGCACGTCTTTTCAGGGGAACCCCTGGATTCCCCCCTGGGGGAGGATCTGGTGCTCGATGAACCTGACTTTGGAGATCACGGTTGTTCTGGCTGTAAATGTCACTGTCAGTGTAAACACTTAGCGGACATTGTTTTTCTACGCCACTGTTTTGCTGCTTATCGAGCCTGCAGGCTTTAGCTCTGCTTGCATCCACTCAGGGCAGCCTGCTCATACGGTAACGGCACTGACGTTATATCGTCTCTGCTCCACACCCCCCCCCTCCTCCCCCTCCTCCCCCTCCTCCTCCTCCCCCTCTGTCTCTGCCTGTCTCCGCACTGCTGGCCTCTCATCCGTTGTGTGTCACAGGCAGCATCACGGCAGCAGACATTTGGCGAACACAACCACGGTCTGCGGTCGCATACTGCGCGCTTCAGTTCGGCGTGGACGTATCGAGGGAGAACGCAGGATTGTATTTTAATTTCCGCGGCGTTGCGAGCTGTCTCTGAAGAACCTCTCTGCCTTGACACCCCCCACTCCTACCCTGCGTGTGTGGATGGTTGACTGCAGATTTGATGGTGCTGAGCAGGCTCGTCTGATTGAAGGCTTGCGGCCAGGGGGGCATCTGTGGGGCCGCAGAGAAAGACACCTCTGTCCACGGCTTCGTCCGTCCTCTGCCCTGCCACTGTGAATGGACTGCGCTCCCTCCGTGATTTTCTGCAGTCGCTCTGAGTCATTTGTGGAAGAAGATGGCGGACAGGGCTGAGATGTTTTCCCTATCCACTTTCCATTCCCTCTCTCCTCCTGGCTGCAGGTAAGGGCTTACATGGAGAGCGACAGTGGAGGGGGTGATGGGGGCCCGATGTGCACGGTTGATGGGTGGAGAAAAGGACACCAAAGACGAGAAACACACCTACCTATCAGTTTTGTTTTGATGACTGCAGTAAAGCGCACATCCTGAGCCTGGTAGTAATAGATATTTTGAATAACCTGCCAGGCCTGCTACTGCCTCCCTGCGCGCCTATTGCCCAGGAGCTGCAGCTTAACTGTGCTGCTTGTTTGTGTTTTGGAGCTGATGCGCTTGATGGAAACAACTGCTTTCGTAAGACAACTGTCATATTCTCGTCTGCAGAGTGTGAAGGAAGGTAAATGGTAAAATAGATGGCAAATGATTGATCTTTAGCTGTCGCGTCAGTCACCCGCTTTGCGCATTCTCTGTGTGAGGCCCACGCCCTGTTGAGTCCTACCCAGGCAAGGGCATGTTGCTGAACAATGATTTACGGAAGTCCTACTGATATTGAAGCTGGTTCAAACGCATCTAATGTGACCTCTGCGACACACAATATGACAAATCTGCTGGCTGTTTCTTCTTGCTCAAGCACAATTGTGAGTGGGATTATTGTACTGGCAGTTACCAAAGATCAATAACTTGTGTAGAATCAGTGCTAGAGCTACAGTATTCCCTCTCAGGTTGTCGCTGTTATGGGTTAGAAGAGAGGACATGGGGTTATTTTAGTTAAATGTTTCTTGGATGAGAATTAGGCCTGGCAAGGTGTGGAAAATTGCAACACTGGTGTGGTTTGGCTGAAATTGTGTTGGAGGCTGCTGCAATATTCAGATCTGCTTTTTCCTGGAGGCATAGTCTAGGAATATGTCATAAAGATATGACAGATTCATATTCATTCACATTCATTGTATTTCTACTTTGATATAATTTCCATATGCAATATTCTCATGTCTACCATTGCTGTTGCCAGGCCTTCCTCTCTATTACCACATAAGAACAAATCCTATATAGGCTACTTGACAACAAAAGCAATTCTTTGTAACCATCTTGCTATTGTATATTATTTTACAACTAGGAACTTTAACTCACCCACACAGGGTAGTAGGAAGAACAAATGTGAGCAAATGGATAGTGGAGGGTCTCAGCACTAATGCATACAATGCAACAGCATTTCATTGTTCCTATGTCTGCCTCCACATGTCCCATGTCCTACAGAGTCCAATCACATTAGCAAGCCATCTCCCAGTGGATTTTATATCCACAACATGCACTCATGCAGGATTTAGTTACATACTGCAGCTTCATCTCATGAGCGGATCATATCAGATCAATAGAACTGATTTTTTGCATGACTACCAGTGACCTTAGTTCAGCGCACAGAGCCAAGCTTTGGCCATTACATTAACATTTTGAATTTACAGTGCTGGCAAACAGCCTGAGTAAGCTAATCTTAAATGTATCAGAGGAATAATGGGTACCGGTCTTTCTTTATGCACACTTTTGACCTGCTTATATATTCTGTCACTTAGGCTACTCCAAATGTACTTAAAATCTTTCCAGTGAGCTATGGATCTGTGAAGAATAAAGCCAGTGTTACAGACCACTGGAGATATCTGATTAATCAATCAAGAGTGCACCACTCTATTATGTGAATGGGGTGGAGACTGATCAGTTTCACCCAAATGTTTTCAGTTCGTTTTGTGTGTTTTCAAGAGTACACAAGCAGTTTGTGTTTATTTTTAGGACAGATGTGCATCATCAGTTTTAGACAGTGAAATACCAATAAATCAAATTGATGAAATATTAGTTTGTGGAGCATATGGAAATAAAAAGTGTATTTGTAGGTTTTTTTTTCTGTAACATTGCATACATTTGTTCATTGACATCCATGTTTTTCTGTGGTTTGTGTGAGTATGTTTGTGTGTCTCTTTCTCCATGTCTCTCCTGTGTGTGTGACTGATTCATGGATGGAACCACCGGCATTGTGATGGTGCGGTACAGTAATCTGCCTTACATAACCTTAACACTGTTTCCAATGGGCAACATAATCCGTAAGAGAGCCTATCTTTCTCCCCTGAGCACCAGAAATTTATGACGGACTATAATTTCTCCTGCACAGAGGGAGCTCTCTCTTTCTCCACTGAAGATAGAAGCTTTAAGAGATAGGCCTATATACTGCATGACTGTACAGAGAAAACACAGTTCACTAAACATTCAATATATATATATATATATATACATATACATATATACATATATATATATATATGTATATATGTATATGACATTTCTCTCCTGTATAAGAGAATATGTGAATATATTTCTTCCAGCATAAATTAAGTGACATGGCTCCATATAAACAGGATTAACATAATAGAAATGTATGTGCTGTTTTACTTCATTTTCCCATCAAGTCTTCAATTTACAGAATTATTTATGTAGAAATGCAGGTATTGTAGGGTTTTTCAGCCAACATGACCCCTGCTGTGGTTTGCTGAAACCTAAAACAGAAATGCTGACATTGAAACATGGGACTAATAAAGTATAGACAACCCTTACTTTAGAATTCATTGATTGCATTTTGTGAAAGCATTTGTTTGCGCTGTCTTTTGTAGATTTGCTGACGCAGCAGTCTTAAAGCAGGCTGGTGGGAGGTTTTTTTTTTTTCTTTTGGTTGTTCGGCTTTGAATTTGCTGTGTTTACCGGGTTCCAGTTTGAAGAGGCTCTGCTTTCAACAAATCAAATACTGACAGTCTATCTCTTGTATTTTGAATGTAGAAAACACTCACAATGATTTAGCTAAGTCACATGTAATCTACGGTATCTGACAAAACCTTTGAATGTCAGTCCTAAATGGACTCTAATAGAGTTAAAATTATTAGTCAGTAGGTAACCAACACAAACTAAATCAAATTATTTAGATGATTAATTGATTATTGAAGTCATTTTAAGCAAAAATAGCAACAAAAAAAAGATGCTGTTTCCACTTTCTCAAATGTGAGTATTTTATGTAATTTAATATGACTTCTACAAAATTGCCAGGAAGCATCCTTTTACTCTCCTCCACCCACCCATCCCTCTCCCTGTGAATCTCATACGTTTAGCAGTCGATGTTCCACTTTTGCTTTCCGACTCTTTGAAGGCTGTTAGAGAAGGCAGAGGGAGGGCGGTGGGTGGTGATGGGTATGGTTATCATGGGGTAAGAGGCTTAAATCAAATACAGATTCATTTTAGCTTAAGCGTTCCATCGCTGCCTCCCCCCTGCTATCATCCTATCTCTCTCGTGGTGTTCCTGTATTTCCTTTCGCTCATTCTGTGTACAACCACCACTTGCCATGTTTTTGCCTGTCAGTCTCCTCAGTGGATGCTCCTATAGCTTTGTTTTTCCATTTAACAATAATTAAATGAGTCATATTTATGCAGTCTATGCTGATTTGTTTTCCATCAATATGATGCAGCTGAATGTTTCCCGTCTATCAACAGCATCCACTTTACATCTGATGACCTCATAAATTCAAATCCAGCCAAATCTTAAAATCATCCTCTCTGAGCAAACTGACGCATCATCTCCGCCTTCAGTTCAAAAATGGCGTGATCTTCAGGTTTGGATCTGACGAAGACAACAGAGAGAGCTTCATTAGGTTAAATGCATGACTCATATGTGTGTGTGTGTGCCTGAGTGTGTTTGTGTGTGGGTGTGCGTACATTACTGGAGACTGACAGTGGGTGAAAAGCCTGGAAAATCGATCTTGTTAATGAGTTAGTGGCAACCACATCAAATGTCCTTGTCTTTTAAAGATGATGATGTCACCGTGGAGCAGGTGCTCATGGTTAAAAGGCAACTCAATCACAGCAGAGACCCCATCGCTGGCCCCCCTTTGTATCTGTATCTGTATCTATGTTGATATTGTTATTAGACTGGCTTGGGGATGTAACCAACAATTTTCCATTTTCATTATCAATTAGTCTATAGATTATTTTCTCAGTTGGTTTATAAAACATCAGGAAATAATGAAAAATGTCCATCATTATTGTCCAGAGCCCGAGTTGCTGTCTTCAGATGTCTTGTTTTGTTCCAAAGAGAATGAGTTTATTGTAATGTCAGAGACGGATAAACAGAAACTGGAACCATCCGATGCTGAGCTTTATTGATCGAAATATCACTAAAACTGTTGATTGATTATGAAAATTCAAACATTTGCTGTACGTTTAATCATTGCAGCTCTAAAATGAATGATGCTCTTCCATATAATAAAAGGCAGCTTAACTCAGTCAGACAGTTGTGTGAACTTGTGACAGAAAATAATTGTGATAACAAATGTGGGATGGAGAGATCATTTGAATCTGGAAGGGGCAGGGAGAAAATGAAAGAAAGGAGCGAGACCTGAAGACACATAGAGATTGGGAGCAAAGCCCTCATATGGGTGTGCCATTGCAGCAACATGACCAGCATCAGTAAATGGTAATTTTGTGCTGACTTGATTTGTCGTGGTAGGATTCTCATTTTGCTCAGCATGTCAGGATTCACAGTAGATGGAGACTAATGTGATGCAGTAGGTTTTTTTTCCTGCACGATCTCAGCGAGTGTTTTAATGATGTTTCTCTCTCTGGCTCTAAAGCCTCAGCTTCAACATCCTAATTGTTAAGAACAGTCAGAAGCAGAGGTGGACTGGGTGCAAGAGACTTCACAGTGCAATGTCAGATAAGCAGCAAACAGCACACAATATGGTGTGACAGGCACTGAACGCTCACTTGGATGCCGTCTAAACACCAAGCAGGAACATGGACATGTAATGTCAACACTGCAGTAGTGGCTGTATCTCACTATCTGATATAGTTTCAATTCTGAAATCAAAATAATACAGAATATGTCTTAAAACGACGCAGAGTATCTACTGTAAGAGAAAGGGAGAAAGGAGGAGAATAAGGTACTGAGTGGTTTGTTGTTGAGATGAAGGAATGTAAGTGGATGCATGCAAAGGGCTGCACCTCATATGCATCTACTTGTATGTCTGTGTGTCTGTGCGCAGCTGAGGTCACTCAATGTTTTCACACTTCAAGGAGAGGACAGTGCATCTGTCTGGGTTGGGCATCATTCTGCGTCTGCAGCTTTTCACTGACACACATTTCTTAGTTTTTTTGCGGTTGAGGGGAAATGGGGCCACACTCTGTGGTGACATGCATTGCAGAGCTACAGGA
This sequence comes from Seriola dumerili, assembly GCF_002260705.1. Taxonomy (NCBI): domain Eukaryota; kingdom Metazoa; phylum Chordata; class Actinopteri; order Carangiformes; family Carangidae; genus Seriola; species Seriola dumerili. The sequence goes on along the minus strand of NW_019174474.1, from coordinate 4,366,265 downwards.
TGACTCCAACACTAAGCAGAGGAGGACACAAACAAAATGGAGTCTTGTAACACAGCCGATTAGGTATCAATGATGGTAAAAGGGAAGAGGAGATGAAAAACAGATGGCAAATAATATTAAAGAGCCTATTCATTCAAATTACAAGTGTATGTATGTATGTCTAGTGGTATGAAGCCATGCCAGTATTTTTGGTTTTATCCATCCAGGTTTTGACATAATATCTGACCCCACCCCAATACAGTGGAAGGGAATGGAATTTTGTCTATGTTGCTGACAGCACTGAAAATTAAATTTGTAATAATTCAACAGTAAGAAACAGTGTCACTGTTACTGTGGATACTGTGAACAGTTTTCATTAACACTATTATACTTTCATGGACATTGTGGTGAACTAACTCTCCGCTCAACTAAATCTGCTACTGTATGTATACGTAAATGATTACCACATCCATTTTGGGACATTAGTACAATTAGTTTAAATACAAGACCATCACAAACACCATTAGAAGAAGCCTCACCAGCCTCCGTGTACTCTGCATTTTACATAGAGTGGCAGTGGGTCAGATTTCATAGGGAATCTGTTGCATTGCTTCTTGTCACCATGAAATTGTTTATTTCTCTAGTACTCTCTGCACTTTTTGAATTCAACCTTTCCACTTGCCTAGTTACAGGATTCTCATCTCCCTCCCTCCACCTCAACTCTCTTGATTACCTACCTGTCTCCTGTATCCCTCAGTTTCTCTAACCCCTCATCCAAAAACCAAACATGGGACTTTGTTCCACTCGTGTGCTTGTGACAAGCTGCCTTGGATACAGCGGCGCTGATGTGGTGTTTTTCCATTGTGAATCACACACCCACACATACTTAGAAACACAGATTCCCTGAAGGCTTGGATGGGCGAGGAGCTCATTAGTGACCTTCTTTCTCCAGGTTAGGTTGAGACAGGCTCTTTTTGACTGTGTGTGTATCCATGTGGAAAAGTTTTGAGGCTCAAGTCCCACCCACAGACCACACTGAGACTGAGAGGTTGGTGTCATTTTACACTACATGATATATTGTTTCACAGTGTCTGGCACTAGTTGTCACACTGCAATAACACCAGTGGCAAATCAAATCCAGTATGGTACACTATAAAACCATTTTAATGCTAGACAGAAAATGAAAACTAGAAAGTCTATTTTTGTTCACAACTAGTCTTGAAGAACAACTGTGTTGTGTATCTGATAAATAACATAATTTATCCTGATTTAATTACATCTTACTTTGTGGTTTTGCATGAACCCGAACAGCGAATGAGCAATCACAGGTGCTCTGCTCACAGTGGCTTGCAACTGTTGATGTAACATGAGGCAACACATGACTAATTATTACATTTGTCAGATTCTGTGAATGTTGGAACAAAATTGTGAGTGTTTGTACATCCCAGGATATGGCATTTAAAACTGCCACTAGTTGTGGGGAGTAATTGGACACACACACACACACACACACACACACACGCCCAAGGTTAATTATAAAGGGAGAAACCCCCTTTGATGTCCCTCAGCCCAGGACCTGTGCTGTTATGCTAATGAGGGCTCATTTAGAAAGATAAAATGTTAAAGCACTTGCACTAAGTATTTTCACCTTTATCCCAACTGAGAATAATGGAATTTCATGGACACATCTAACATTTTTTGTTTTTATTGAATATACAGTTCCAACTACAGTAGTTTGCCAGTATTTAATAGACATGTATAACAATATTTTTTTACTGTAAATTTACAGTGACAAATATGTTAATTGCAGTTAAACCCATATTGCCCAGATGACGGCAGATGTTTGAGATGTACCAGCGCCTCAGGTTCTTACCAGTGTTTGAGTGGACACAAACGTAATCATTATTATCTGATCAGGTTTATGGTCAGGTTAGGTTACACTGATGACACTTAGGCAGCTGTTGCAAAGCCAACGCGGTTGTTGGTGCGGTCATAGACGGAGTAGTACTCTCTGAGGAACACGTCTCCAAAGATCCAAGAGGGCTCGCCGTCACGAGGGGGCAGGTAGGTGGGGGTGATAGCCACAGAGCAGTCATTGTATCCATTCTGGTTTTGTGGGAGGTGGAGAATGGAAATTTGAATCATTGCATGTACACCGTTAAAATAAAAAAAAAAGAACAAAAACATGGATGTGCGTGAACACAGACAGAACGCAGATATATGCTTGTGCTAAGCAGTAACTTACCTGGCTGATGTAAGCAGAAGGAGGCAGAGGGAAGGAAACCCCACTGATAACAAAGGTGAGAGTAGGCAGGTTGTTGACTTGGCTGCAGTCCACCATATACTGGAGATCAAGACAACAAAGAGATGCTGTTTGAGAGGTTTAATGTATAGGTTTGTATTGGGACTCTCACCTCCTCTGCTCATAATGACTTTTAAATGGTGCAGCTTGTGGACAGAGGAAGAAAAGTGAGGGATAATAATTGTGGCTTACTCTCTGATTGTTTCACCTTTTGCAAAAGTCTGTCTGTCCACCTGCCTGTCTGTCCATTTGTCTTACCATTCCATACTGGCTCTGCTGGGCTCCAATTTCCTGCATGAGGTAACCCAGAAGGTGGCCTGGGGCTGTCAGTGTGGAGGTTCCAGTGTCCACAACGGACTGGCAGCCCTGAGAGCACCAGCCAGTCTCTTGACCATTGATCTGGAATCTAAGGGGCAAAACACGAGCCAAAAGTTTTTTGTTCTTTTTTTCCTTGCACTCATATCAGGACACAAAATACTCATTTATAATCAGGAGATCATTTGACAATTTATGTTTGCAATATGTTGAAAAACACAGACCCTTGAACGCCGATCTGCCAGTAGGTCTCAGAGGTGACAGGTGTCCAGTGGATCTGTCCCCGGAACAAGTTTTCGTCCACTCCTCCGAAAGAGAGCACACTGCCCTGCTGTCCTCCCCTAAAGCAGACAATCAAAACTTAGCTGCAAGCTCTACCAGTTGAGAGAATTTGTTTAGTGCCAGTAGTGTGGATACATTACAGTAACAGCTTTAGTTTTACTAAATAAAAGTCTTGC